>NC_060956.1:16678498-16800998 GCF_910589235.1 Vespa crabro | reverse complement strand
TATATATACCTATATATTCTAAAATAATGTTCTATCTTTGCCCGAAGCACCGTTACCTTAACATGGATATTCGAGACGATGAAACAACATTTTGCATTCATGATAAAGTTTCATAGTCATCTTAGATCTTCCGTATGTTAAGATAATAAGATAAGTTTATATGAAATAAAAACCAAAAGAAACAAAAAAATAAAATAAGAAAAAAGGAAATAGCAAATTTTACTTGATTCGATTATTCATACAACTACATTGGTATTGCATCAATTTTTTTTTCCCTTTTCTCCTTTACGATAAATTGTTTACAATTGTTGTTTACAACAAACATTAAGTAGAAATTATCAATGAAATAAGAGTTTTTTCTATAAAAGAGTTATTTCTATGAAATAAATAACGTACCATTAAATATCTTAGGAGTAATACATAATTTCAATATTTCGGTAGTTAATATGGATTGTGAAAAGGAAATTTATTTGCGAGAGGAAAATCTCAAATGGAATGCGAGCAACACAGCCAATCAGGATGATATCAGCGACCGACATCACGGCTCCAACGGCAATCCTCGCAATTATTTTCCTGTGGCCCCATTGTTCGACTTGCTTCTTACGAAGGAACGATACAAAGCCTCTCGCCTCGATTCTCGCCGATGATAAATGGAAACGCCGAAAAGAATCATCGCAAGAGGATCTTACGCGTGCGCGCGCGCACACGTTCGCAGCCAAGAGAGAATTCTCTCTTGGTATACAGTAGTCGTTCTCGTTGCCACAGTAAAGCACGTTGAAAAGCTGTAGCCAACACGCCGGGAACTTTATTTCCGACCCTTGCCAGTGCTTTTTTCGAAAAGAGAGTTTCACAAAGAGAAAAAGAGATATAATATTTACGGCGTCTCTCCGCGTCGTTCCACATTTTTATTTTCCCTTGGCGAACTTGAAATTCTGTTTAACTTTAAATATTTAAAGTTGAAAATTAAATTATATTCAATTCGAAATTAAAATTAAAATTTATTAAAGTTATATTATAATGTATTAAATTTCATAAGTATTATATTATTATATACACATGTACATGTATATGTACATGCAAACGCGTGCACACATATATACACATACATGTAATATAAAATTTATTTTTTATATCTGTTAAATTTATTAAACGTTATATCGATCATATTTATCTTTTGAATAATCTAATTTGTTATAAATTAAAATTATGAAGAGACTTGCAATAAAACTAAACGTTAAATATCTTGTATTTTTATTGTTTGAAATTAAAAAAAGCGTGATATTTAAACGAATTTTAAATCGAGAGTATCTAAACACATATGAAATTTATATATTAATCGAATTTGACTATTCATTTTCAATGAAAAACTCTTGTCCCGCAAATCTCTTTTGAATCTATTATTATATATTAATGACCTAACACAGTTTCCTTCAATTTTTTTCGAAACCCTATTTGGCCCAATTTCCAATCTGATCTAAACAAGAATGTTGATATTTTCCAACCTTCCTTTTTCTCTCTCTCACTTTCTCTCTCTCTCTCTCTCTCTCTCTCTTTGTCTTTCTCTGTTCTTCTTTTTCATTTCTCTTCTACCTATCCATTTTTCTTTCCGCCATTTTTTCTTTCTTAATTGGAAAACAGAGAACAGATTTAATCAAAAAACTTGGAAAGAAAAGACAGCTGCTTTCTTCGGTTCGTCCGACTTTTCTCAAAATGCAGCTTCCTTTCTCATCGATTCTCTATTCCTCAAAGAAGAAACGAAGAGAATTCTACAACGAAAAAGAATACTACTAGAGTAAAGCTTTGTTAACGTTTGTATGTTGAATTTTTTTTAATAGAAGAAAATGGGTGAAATCAATAAGAATTAAGCTAAAAAATTGTACGTATTTTAAAAATTAATTACCGTTTCCCTTTCAATTTTTTTGACGTGGGAATTGAATCATCTTTTTCAATTTGATATCCCGTTAACGTGAAAATATATCTTTGAATAGTTGGAAGATATATAAAAAAAAAAAAAAAAAAATTAATAAATAAATTAAAGTTATATTAGATAGAAATAATAATATCACGAAAAAAATTATAATATTAGAAAAAATATCTTTCATAGATCAAAAACATACAATCTATCGATTGAGAAAAAGAATAGAGGAAAGTCGAAACATGCGATCGACCCTTATGAACCCTCGCTCTTGATCCGTAATATCTTCCTGAAACGCAGGCAAATTTCGGAGTAGACGGAGAAAAGAGATGCTGCTCATCTCGAAGTTCGCTCGTAAATCAGTCGTTTTCGAAGGGTGAGGGTGCACGTAGAGATGTAAAAGAAGAAGAAGAACAGAATAAAGAGAAAGAAAAGGTTCGAAGTCAAAGGTGGGTGCCCTCGTACGTTTCCACGTTTTATAACGTATCCTTTGTCTTGCCTTCTGAGAAGAATTTCGTGTGACACGCGAGCCGAACGAACGTAATACGGACGTCTTTCAAGAGGAAGATCGAGCAACGAACAGAAAGAGAGAAAGAGAGAGAGAGAGAGAGAAAGAAGAGAGAGAGAGAGAGAGAAAGAAGAGAGAGAGAGAGTGAGAAAGGAAAGAAGGAGAGAGAAAGAAAAGATGCGGCCAATTTTGTCGCAGATCAAAGGAAGGACCCATCGTCAAAATTCCACAGTTTTTTTATTAATATAATGTGGACCGCCCGAACTCTAAACTCGCTCGAAAAATAAATACAGCTATAAAAAATGGGCAAAACTTTTGTAGAAAGATAAAACAAAAATGAATACATTAGAGATATTAATATGAATTTTTCGTAATTCTTTTAATTCGTATCTAATAATACCTTCATTTAACTTATTACATATTTTTATTTAACAAAAAAATATTCATGTTTATATGAAAATTAAATTGTTAAACATATTAACAAATAATATCTTCTTTATCGTAATAAAGATGTTGCAAAGCAATTGCTATATCATTTCACTTGAAAGATCGAAAAAGAGAATCGAGAGTTTCCTTTGAAAAGTCGAATGATTTATTCCGAGTTCGCTTTGAGAGACGCTTTGTTTGTCGATATAGTGCCGCCATCGTCGCATAGCAAGTAAAACAAGATCCTTAAGAGTCCTTTGCATCAGACTAACGGGAAGGAAAATTAGGTGCAAGCCTATTAGGCAACGCTTGGTTTCTCCTTAGTTTAGGAGAGCGACAGAAAACGTGCTCGTTCGCCAATTAACACCTTCCGTGAGAGGCTCGTTTACACCAGCATACTGCTGTCGTTCGCAAAGCTTCTCTACCATTTCGAGAAACTCATGTTATTAGATAGTCGATTCAACGGAAGACACTTCCTTGATTTCCTTCGAGAGTCTATCGTCAATTTTCATAGTTTCTCTTGCATATGTAAGAAATCCATTACATTAATGTACGAAATTAAAACATTCAAAAATAAAAAGAAAAATATGTCGAAACGTTTAACTTCATACCATTCAAACTGACGTAATAGATAGACAATAAAACATCATAGATATTTATTAAAATAATCAGCAAGGAGAAACTTTGAGAAATTTGAATAATATTTGACTTTAATTGTATCAATGAGAGAAACAATTAATACATCGATTTTCGATGCACCATTTCGAATAGCAGAGATATAATGTGATGCTATGGAACATCAAGAGAAATCATTCGTAGAATCAGGACAGTAGATACAATGAGGAAGTATCATTGTAGGAGAGGAAGGTAAATAGATCTTTCTATTTAATTAGATATTAAATGTTTTATCAAGTATAATATATATTAAAGTTAAGGATAAATATCTAATTATCAAATTTAAATAAAAAGATTTTATTTTCTTTGGTATAATCCTATTTTGATTTAATTCGTAAGATATTTCTAGGAATTTAATGAAACATCAATTCGAAGAATCAAAGATCGTTTAATTTCTATCGAATTTCCAATAAGACTGATTAGAAGCATACTATAGATTATAAGGTAGATCCTTTAAAATTTTTATTGAATAAAAGTGAGAATTTTCAACAAAACAAAATTTGAACAGCTAGTATGGTGACACCTTTCCAATAGAAAAAAAATTCACGAATCGTATAGTTCACTTGGTTCTCTTTTAGAATTTGATTTTCCTTTTGGTAGTTGATCGCGCAAAGAGTAATGCGGAGAGTACCGATGATGCCATAGGCGATAGTGCCCTCTGTCCTCGAAAAGGGCTCGAAACGAGCCCGAGAAGCATCGGATGACACACAAAAGGTGTAGCTAAGAGTTCATATTCTTTATTACAGATTCCCTGGGGCCAAGTCTGAGTGGTTAGTCTCGACGCGTTCTTCTTGGTATTGTCGTCCGAGGGCTAGCCCGAAGGTATTCTCGTGTGCTGTATCCTCCCCTCTCCTTTTTCTTCAATTCCTCTCATATCACGTGTCTAATTCTAATGATTTAATATAATGTGGCTAGCGAATAAGTATGAAAGATTTATTAAAAATGTTGATAACGAAATATTTTTTTAATGAAAAAAGAGAAACAAATAGAAATAATTTTAATAATAAATTTGATTAGATTAAATACATCTAATTCGTAATTAATATCATTATAAATTGATATCGAATTGAAAATAAATATTCATTCTGAATATTATTCAAATAAAATACAAAAAATATAAAATATTTCTAAATTTCAAATAAAAGTAATTTGTATTATATACAGAAGCTTAATACCGATATTTTTTATCAATTGTTATTTACGATATCGATAAATAGAGAAATTGATATATTACTGAAAATCAAAAAAATATCAGCATTTATTTCGGTTTTTTAATTACGAACATGATTGATTAAAACTAATATATGTTTTGTTTTTTTCAATAATCTAAATCAATGAAAATATATTTAACAACAATCAACTTATAAATTTACACTTTTATTAATCCTGAACATCAATATATGGTGAATCAATTAATCCTGAATATCAATAGAAATATTATCAGATAAATTATATGATGTCATACCAGTATTATCGATTTTGTTTCGATAAATGTTCGACTCTTTAATTTTTAAAATTATTTTACATACGGAAAAAAAAAGAAATATATTTGTCTATTAATTCGACTTATTTTTATTCAAAGAATCACTTCGTTATACGCGTAATAATCGTAGCTTTATCGATCAAACGGAGAAGTCGACCCCGAAAAACTCATATTTTTCAATTTAACGAAATTCCTTACGCTCGATCAAATTTAATGAGCCCTCCCTTCGCTTTCTTAGAAACGAACGTTTTCTCATCCCTGTATGGGGTCGAAGATGGACATTGGTTTTATGAGTCCTCGAATAACGGACCAGTCGTAAACGTAAATTTATCGAGCTGCGATTTTAAGGACCTCGTGCGAGTGCACTGTCTCCACAAAGAGAAGATGGATAGACAAGTTGCAATGAACATGATAATTCCAAGGTTAAAATTTATGAGCTTTTCATTGACCGTATATATGTTTGAGCTCGTAATATTGTCATGTATTATTAAAAAAATAAAGGAAAAGATAACGAAGTTCTTGAAAATTTTTCATTAAAGATTTCACATCGCTTAAACAATGATCCTTTCAACATTTTAATTGTATATAGAATATGACGTTAAACGTATTTGTGTTAATATTTTTACAATATTTGTGCAAAATTTGAAAAATACTTTACCATTATAATTGAAAAATTTTTAATATTTATTTATGACAAAAAGTTACTCTTTTTATTTTTTCTAATTCTAAAAACTAACAGGTAAATAAACGATCTATCGAAATATATATATATATATATGTATGAATGGAATACGTAGAAATGTTACAAAATATATACCTACTACTAATGATAAGAGTTAAACGTGAAAGAAACTCAATTATCGTTAGACACAACGATCTTCGAATCTCATGAACCAATTTATGGTATCTTAGTGGAGTCGCTAAGACCGAAGTAAATGATAGAGCAAAGTAGAAGCACCTCATAGTCCTCCGCGAACGTTCTCTGTGTAATTTTAAAGGCTTAATATAGAATCGATGTCATCAACTACGTCCCATTCTCCGTTTTTCTCTCTTCCGCTCTTTCTACCATCCGATTTTCCTTTTTCCTCCTAGTTTTTCCATTTCGATTCTAATATCGACATTTAAAATTCGTAACCATTATTTCGACACTATTATAATTGAACATTGACGGTTAGAAATTATCGATAATCAATAAGTTAACAATTTATTAGTATCATTCACTTAGAAGCCGTCGAAATTTGGAATTTTTTTTTCGCAGAAACGATTAATGGAAGAGAAACAAATTATTCTTTCTTTTTTTTTTTTATTACTTTCAAAAGTACATGTATTGAGAGGTTTAAAAAAAAATCTTTCAAATATATCGAAAAACAAAAAAGTATGAAAATACGAAACGGTTTATTCAAGTTAACATTATAAGATGAATCTTTGATGATTCTCCAATTGTTGATTTTCTCTTAGAAAATGACAACTAATTTAAACATTATTAAACACCAAAAAAGAAAAATCGTCACTTTATGTAACTATTGAAAAATAAAGATAAATTGAAAAAGAAAAAAAATAAGTAAGATCGTCAACGATCTTTAAATTTTTCTAATATCAGTTTATCTGATATTTTTGATTTTTCAAATATCATGTCTATCGACTTCGAAAACAGCGTTTACAGTTTCAAGTATGACATTACTATTGTTAAATGAAGAATTTTTATCTCTAATCATGAATTCCAGTATTGTATAGAATACCCTTAGCAGGAATTACATGGAATTTCATAGGAAGAGGATTGTTGTGTCTGTAAAAAAATTCTCACTTCGCATCTTGCGTATCGAATTTCAACTGAATCGATACACTTCTGATCTTAGTTCTTGCAATTCTCAAAGCAATTTCATTCGATATCGATATTCGATGAGTGAATCAGCAACAAATATACGTCATTTTCGTTGAAAGTACATGCAACAATATTTGCAACAATTTTTGACGATCGACACGCTATTGTTTTGGATTTTATAAGTCACTCAGGTATAGGTATCACGTATTTTTATGAACATTAATCAAAGTTATAAAGAGCCTTTCTCAGCTACATTGACAAAGGGCAAGTGGAAACCAAAATACGGTTATACCGAGTTTTCCGTGCGCGCAATACCAAGTAGCGAAACTCGAACTCTCAAAGTTCGAACGTATTTTACACAGAATTCTATAACTTCATCGATTTTATCAAATGTCGATATGAAAATTCAAGGATATGAAATTTTTAGAAAATGTGAAAAAAGAAAGAAAAAAAGAAAATTTCTAGGTGGATATGGCCCTTTTAAGAAAATTAAACATGTATTAAATGTCACTAATTGGATAATAATTATCGTTGACAATAATATAACAATACATTCTTATTTTTTCGATTTTTTCCTTTGAGAAATATTACAAAAGATGTTTATACAGACACATACACATATATATAGGATAGTAAAAAATATCTAATTTATATGAGTTCTAAAATCAGCCCTTTTGATGTAAATTAACTTTAATTATTTATGAGCGTTCAATATTGTCAGTTCATTTATTACAAACATATTGAATTTTAATAATATATTAAAATTCAATTATTACAACATATTGAATGTACACATATTCCATTATTACATTTGTGATAAGTTTTGCTTATTTTCATAATAAACTTATCTTGTCAACCTTGAACTAGTATTTCTATGAAAATTCCTCTGTGTACATTCAATATGTTGCCAAGAGACTCACGATATTGAACGCTCATAAATAATAAAAGTTAATTTACATCGAAAGAGTTAATTTTAGGACTTATATTAATTAGACATTTTCTATTTGTATCCAAAAATACTATGAGCCTTTAAAATATCTAACCCAAAATATTCTATATATATATATATACAAAATATGGATTTATATAAAGTAAAAATGATTAATTATAGTCATTTAAATGTTAAATTAAGACGAATATTACTTGAAATAAATTAAAGCATAAAGGTGTCATTAAATTTTTAGTTAATTTATCACTTAACTTTTGAAATTAGTTAAGTCGGGATTCCGATATCGAGTTGCGGTCTCTGAGCAGTGGTTTGCAAATTATGCGAAGCGCGCAGAGGAAATCCGGCTTGACCGGCGGCCTGGCAGCATGATGGCTTCGATCACCAGAATGCCGAGTGAAGGGAAAACTATTTTAATTTTGATAAATTTCTTGATGGACGCTCAGACGTACCTAAAGCCAGTTCGAACGTATTACGCTTGTAGTTTGTACATAGTCCTCTCTCTCTCTCTCTCTCTCTCTCTCTCACTCTCTCTCTCTCTCTCTCTCTCTCTCTCTCTCTCTCTCTCTCTCTCTTTCTCTCCCTCTCTTCTTGACGAGCAATGATTTGTAACAACAAAAAGCGTTTTCACGCGATCGGAAGCAATTAACTCCGCAAAAGGCTCCGGAAAATTGTGTTATTCGAAAGTGAAAGGCTTAAAGGTACTTGTAAAGGGGTCGACATGGAATAACCCATCGAGCTTTGAACTCTCTCGCTTGTCGAGCGATCGCTTCTGCTCGACAAAAGTCTTCATAACGAAGGTGTGTGTGTCTGTGCATGTGTGTGTATGTGTAAGAGAGAAAGAGAGAGAGAGAGAGAGTGAGAAATAGAGAGATTGTCAATTTTAGCTTTTGAAGTTAATTTCGAACTTTCCTATTAGCAGATTTATCGAATTTCTTGTATTCTTTAATTTTTGGTTTATTCAATAATAAAGTAAACGCAACATTTCGAAATTATTCCACCTAGATATGAAATACATTACGTTAAGAAAATATTGAAACTTTATCAAATAAAATAGGAGAAAATGAAGTAAAGTATATGCAAATGGATTGAGGAAGAAAATAGAAATAAAAGAATCGAGGGGGAAAAAGAAAGAAGATTTCCAAGCGTTCGATAATAATTTCACGGAACCATGAATCATTAAAAATCTTCCTTTTCTCTCTGTTTGTCTTTATTTCTTTCTTTATCTCAAGATTGGTTAATATTTGGCGTAGAGGAATCAGCTATTGTTGCGATCCCTCGAAAATGACGCGCTACAAAGCGAAAACGAGCAGACGACCTGCTACAAAGTTCTCTTTCTCTCTCTCTCTCTCTCTCTCTCTCTCTCTCTCTCTCTTTCTCTGGTTGCTTCTCTTTCGCCACTTTGGCTTCCATTCTTCCATTTTCTCTGTTCGTCGTCTTCGTCCTCGTTCTCATCGTCGTCTTCGTCGTCATGGCAAGTCCTCTTCTTGTATCACTCTCTCTCTCTCTCTCTCTCTCTCTTTCTCTCTCTCTTTGATCGTCATACTTTCGACGTCGTCTGAAAATTAAATCCTACGGACATGAAAAGAAATGTCCCTTCTACGGCTTCACCATATCGACTTCTCTTCTTATCTTTTCAAGCGACTAATTTTCTCAATTGCGTATAAGTGCGTATAAATATTAAAAAGAGAAAGGAAGAATAATTTAAATAAATCATACAATAATCTATAATGAAAAAAAAATCTACCTTAGTATTGAATCTAATTCTTTCAAGAAATGAAAAAGATATTATTTACATAAATGCCAAACATATTTATGTGGCAATAAGTAGAAAATCGATATCAACCTCGTCGAGAGAAATAAAGTATGAAAAAAAGGTAAGAAAATTCGAAAAATAATCATAATAATATCAATATTTAACATCAATTAGGCATCTTATTTCTTTCTCATTCTATTTCAAAATAATAGTTATATAAATATGGACGAGACGTTCAATAAACTTTTCATACAATAATTATACATAGGCTATAGAAAAGAGTCTTGAGATGGTGTCGCGATTATGAGAAAATTATACGTTCGCAAACGCGTGTTTGTTCATTCATTCATCTTTCTCCCTCTCTCTCTCTCTCTTTCTCTCTCTCTCTCTCTCTCTCTCTCTCTCTCTTTCTCTGTCTATCTTTCTCTTCACATCTCGAATATCGGGGAGTGTGAGATAAAAACGCTGAATCATAAAAGAGGCTCTTTCCCTTTGCACGATATATTCTGGCCATCCATATTTGCCACCTCCTCTTCACTTTGCTACCTTTTTCCACGCCTGTTTTCCTCTTCCCTTACACATTGCCTTTTCGCATTTTCCTGCCTCTTTCTCTTTTCTCTCATTCTTTCACCCTCTACATCTCCCTTATTCTCTCTTTAAGCCGTTATAAAATATTTAATAAACTCGTTATGCGGCTACCAGAACTGAGATTCTACCGTCACGCCAAACTAATAAATCCTCGATGAATTTCCCCCTATTTCCACTTCATTCTTCTTCTCCTCTTCTTTCTTTTCAACTCTCATGATTTTTCCTTCTCTCTCTCTCTCTCTCTCTCTCTCTCTTTCTCTCTCTCTCTCTCTTTCTCGCATTCTTGTATTCTGATTTGCTTGTAGGAATTTTCAAAGCGTTTCTCGATTAATTACGTATTAAGTGGAGAAAGTTTATTTTCATCCTTGACATAAATTTCTTTCAATGTAAAATGAATCTGCATTGAATCGAAATTAAATTTTATTTCAAAAATATATTTACAATTGACCGATGCGAAAAAGTCGAGTCCATTTTTGTTTCGGTTCATCGTTTATTCGTCGCATCGATTATTCAATGGACATGAACATATGAAAGACATTTAATTTGTTCGTGATATTAAGGTAGGTACTTACGTTTTCTTAGTTTAATTTTTATTAGTAACGCTTTGAAATATCGAAGATATCAAACGGACGAAAGAATGTAAAAAAAGAAAAATATTAAACGTAAAAGTAATTATTATTAGCTAATTTCTTTTTTTTTTTTTTTTTTATTAAAACAATCACGTTAATCTACTTTGAATTATTTTATTATAAATATATTGAAAATTGTTCGAAAACTTAATAACATATGCAAAATAAATTTAAAATAGTTAACAAATTATTTTATAGGCATTTCGTTTTGAATTGAAAACTCCTATGTTGTTAATATTTCAAGTTTTAGATAAATCATTTGTCTCTGATTAATTTGAAACTCTATTAAATTCTACTAATAATTATATATGTGTTTCTATTGATACAATATTGGACTAAAATCAATGAAAGTTTGAATTTTAAATATGCATTGAATAAACATTGTAATATTTAAAAAATTGTACGATATTTTATTATATCTTTTAAATATCGCAAAAAGCGAACAATTAAATATTTCTTAGATATCGAAATGGAGAAATGAAAATGAATACATCATAATAAAACTCTTATGACAATTTGCAAGATATAATCCATGAATTTCTTCTCTCTCTCTCTCTCTCTCTCTCTATCTCTCTCTCTCTCCGATATAGAATTGGCCAAAAGTCGCCAAGGTTATTTTAAAAATCAATTTTATCTTTCTGAGATTTCTTAAGCTAATTTTTTTTTTCTTTTAGATCATAAAGAAATTTTTAAACTTGCAGTTTTATAATCTGAAAAAAAATTGTTCCTAAGATTAGCTGATTTATAAAATAACCTGATCTACCTTGAAAGTTTTAGTTCACTCTGTAATACAGATCAATGAGGAAGCTTAAATATAAATCGTACGTTCGTACGATCCTTGAACTTTCCAAACAGTAAATCCGACTGATCGCATGCTTAACGACTTGTCTCCCGAGAATGCAGAAGCTATAACGTTAATTGGATTCGTCATTTTGATATGTAGATAAAAGTATTCGGAAATTTTTTCATCAAATTTTGAATCTATCGGTAAAGTAAGGCTTTAAGCTAATAAGCTTTCAAATAGAATGATCACATTAATGAAAGTTTTAAATTACAAATCAAACGACAAAGATAAAAATAGTTATTTTTTTTCTTTAGAGAATTATAACAGACGATATTTTTCAAACGTTATTAGGACATTAATTACAATGATGAGATAGCTGGGAAAGCAAAGAAAGAGGAGAAGAAAAAAGGGGAATAAATCGATTGGTTCAGTGCTCAAAGATGTACTTACGTCGACATACTGCAATCTCTCCGACATTTTTTTCTGTTTTCTTGACGATATTCGGAACGATCGAAAAGAGAGAAAAACCGCTCGAGTAAATACTAAGATTGCCGGGAGGTTCGTTCGCAAGACAAAAGTAAACGAGATCGAAGAGGAATGTAACTCTAAGAAAAAGAGGGAGAGAGAGAGAGAGAGATAGAGAAACTAGAAAAAGACTATTAATCGAAACTTTACACGTAAATTATCTTCAAGATTTACAAATACCGTAAAAAAGAATATATATAATTTTATAATTTTTCAAATAAAAGAAATATATGAACGAGCATAAAGGGAGCTTTTTAAATAAAATTAATATTATACGAATTAATTTAATTAATTTCACGTAAATGAAATAATTATATAGTTTCGTTATATCAAGATAAAATTATTAAGACTGATCGAAAGTCTTTAGAAAATTGATAACGTTGAAAACATTGAAAATGATGTTTCATAATTAAATTTAAAAATTTGATTAATCAAGAAAGTATTTAGAATCACGAGTGATCCTAGTTTCTCATTCTCACCGCTTCTGTTTATTCTAGCATGACTGCCAACATTGTTTATCGTAGGAAACTTCTTTGATAGGTCACTGCGTTCTCAACGTGACTTACGGTGGTACCAGTATCTTCCAGTTCGAAAAATCGAAAGGAGGAATAGAGAAGGCTTGCTGCATCGCGGAGTGCATTCGCATGTGCATTCGCGCGTCCTGCATACGAGTAAAAAGTATTATTCTCTGGTCTCTCTCTCTCTCTCTCTCTCACACACACACATATGTGCGGAACCATCGTCGAGCATCGACGATGAAAACGAATTGAGTCGAGGTAGAGTCACGCAAACCTTCTCCATACTATCCCGGAATTTGAATTCCTCTTCGGTTCTTTGCATCTTAGACGAGATATTTGCGATACAAATGTCGCGGAAAATTGGACCTCTCTTTCTTCGAGACCAATATTATTTTCCTTCTTCATGTGTATTTGAAATCTTGTATTACTAACAACGATACATAATGACAACTTTAACTTACATATATTACGTGTAACTTTTATAATTATTATTTTTTCTTTCCATTTTTTCAAAATTATTCAAAATAATTTTCTCAAAGTTTACGTATTTTCTTCAATAATAATGATAGGAAAAATTTTTTGAAGCAGAACTTCTGATCTCTTTTAGAAAATGTTCACTTATTGAGAAAAGAGAATTTTCAACGATGGTAAATTCCCATAGGAAAATGAATGAGTGAGTGAGTGAGAGAAAGAGAGAGAGAGAAGAGAGAGGGAGAAGAGAGCATCGATAGATGCTCCCACACGATTCGACTTGATTTATGTGTAGTAAATACACGCGATAGTCGAGCATGTAACGTAGCAATATTCTGAACGAAGCAACGGTATATGCTATCGAAAAACTGTAATCCTCTTAATTGTTCTATGAGTAAGCCAATTAGTAGAATCCGATTAGCTCGCACATTCGTCTCTCGTCAACCCTCCAGCCATTTTTCCAAGAGCATGTTCGGGCGGATAGGTACTCGAAAATTCATTTTTTTTTCGCCTTTTTCTATCGACGAGAAAAAGAATAGAAGAGAATTGAAAAGCTTTCGATGTATTACTATTGCGAAAAAATTTTTTTTAAACCATATTCAAATATAAGAATTTCATATCAAAGATAGCAAATTGCACAGTTTATAAATTATTACATTCTATTGAATAAATTTTCATTAAATTTCTTCTTCTCTTAATTTGGAATTATATATTATATGAGCAAACGATGATATGAGCAAACGTAATATTTACGTTTGGAAAAAATATTTGGATAAAATAAAAAATGATAGATTACTATTTAAGTTCGTTTATATACTATGGCAAATAAATTACGTTGAGTATTATTATTTCCATTAAATAATAAGCTAGAGAAGATCCTAAGCAAACATTTCTCTTGGGACGTCGTAATCGATCGGGAAAGGAAACATTAATTATTAAGATAACGTAAGTATCTCCGTCGGAACTCGCATAATATTTATTTCTATATAGTTATCCCTAATAAATAAATAAAGAAAGAAAGAAATGAATGAAAAATTCTTATCAAATCGATTTATATAATAAAAAAAAAAAAAGAAAAAAGAAAGAAGAATCCAACTACATATTTTTAATAAAAATATTATTATGTTTATTAATACGACAAGACAATAATATCAAACTCGATAAAACTATTTTCTTTAAAGTAGTAAAAAATCATATTGAGATTTTCTCCGTGTATTTCAGAATCCACCAAACATATCTAGGAAGTCAAATGTACCGAAGACGTGTCACTCAAATTGGATCACGCTCACCATGTGTCCTACATAGATATCTTCATATGTGCATATGTAAGTATGTGTATATATATATATATATATATATATATATATATATAATATATATATGTAGATACCTATATAGATATATATACGTATCTTTTCTTTTGTAAAATAAAATATATACAAATGCATCGACAATTCGAAGATACATATATAGCTTTTTAAACGAAATCGAAAACGTTTCGAAGCGTGGAAAACTTTAGAAATACTTTTACATCTATATGAAGAATCGTCGAAAAGTGCCACGCAATAGATTTTTCCATTCGGAAAACGAGAAGAGTTGGAAAAATAAGAAAATGTAGAAAGAGAGGGAGAGAGGGAGAGAGAGAGAGAGAGAGAGAGAGTGAGAGAGTAACTTTCGAAGAATAATACGAATGATTCCAAAAGAAAATACGAAATTAATTTGTCGAAATATATTCGCCTGTCTATGAAATTCCATAAAAAATATCTATCATAATATTTACAATCGATAAAGTATCATCTACCTTTTAAATAAATAACCATTAATTTTCATAATCATTTTATCTTTATTCTGTTTTGTTTTTTTTTTTATTTTTCTTTTCTTTTTTCTTTCCATAAATATCAAGAAAAATTGGTTTAGAAATAATACGAGCGAGCCATTTCGAACATTCTTCAATTCGATAAAAAATAAATTTGATCTTTGTTATATTAATATTTAAAATCAATTTGTTGATTCACAAAAGATAACGAACCGAAATGACATATCTAAGAGGAAAGAGATGAGAGAAATTTAACAACGAATTTCATTTGATGCGACGTAATTTGTCGACTGAATTTTCGTGCAAACGTATGAACGAACGAACGAGCGAGCGATCATCCGGTTAATCCGATTTCTCGTCTCATTATGAACCACTAATTTCATAGTAAACTATTACAAAATTCGCAAGCGTATGAAACAAAACTGCTAAGTAGATGAACGAAGCTTAAGTACTAATTATAGGAAGTCTCTCAAGCATCTCCTTTCACCCAGTTCTCCCGGTTTAAGAGAGAAGAATAATGAAAGCAGTAATTCTAAATTTATTAGGGTATTGTACAATTAAGAGAAACTTTGTAACTTCGCGACTCGTAACTTTCATTACGAAAAATGAACAAAGTAAAAAATATGATATTAAATATATATGTTATATATATATATATATATATATATATATATTCTTTTTTTTTCTTATTATTGCTACATGTACGCGTATAAATACAATATTTATCAAATAAAACAGAGAATAATCTTTGATATTGATTTATATAATAATTAATTTATCCATGTTGCAATTTCGCCGTTTATTGTCTCACTTAATCAAACCCGTTCATTGTTATTGTTAGTGTTATTAATCAAAAGAGAACCGAACGAACTCGATTAATCCAAGGGAACTTGGCTTTTCCCTCAACGAAATTATCGAATATCGTTACGGTCTGCTATCGAGTTCCGATTACATATATATATATATATATATATATATATATATATATATATATACATAAATATATACATTGTACATACATTCATCGTAAACTTTCTTAACGTTCGATATAATTTAATAGATAGACAGAAAACTCATCGTTATTCGATTATTCGTAAGGTTGGTATCTCCAAGAAGGAAAGGTTGTCTCTGTCTTTGCTTTTCGCATTGCTATCTCGATCATCCTGACCTATTTGTCCTGAAAATCCAGACGCGTCCCGTTCGTTCGATCGTCGCGTTGAAACGTCCCGAGATTCCCGGGGATTTGCCCGCTACATTTTCGCCGCGGTGGTGCCTTTTAAATTATTCAAAGAAACGTCGGCGAACTTCGACGATAACTGTGAGCGATAACGTCCGGTTTTTGTATATACGAGATAGAGAGAGAGAGAGAGAGAGAGAGAGAGAGAGAGAGAGAGAGAGAGAGAGAAGTATCGATGTGCTCGATACTTCCATTTTCGATTATTCTTCCCGAATCCATTATTAAGAATCTTTTTCCTCTAAAACTCACACATCTCTTTTACTATTCCATTTTTGTTTCTTTTTTCGTAACTAGAATAATCTCTAGTTTTAATTCATCACATCAAATATTTACATGTATGTATATTCTTCGTAATTGACGTGAATGACGAATAGGTTCAAATTAATTTCAATTAATAAATTGAAATTAAAAATTAACTGAATAAATTGTTTGTGAATAATGTTCTCATACAGTTATATTATTTTTCTATCTTTTATTTCCGTAATGTCTTACTTATGATCTTTATGACGGATAACTCTAACTTTTCTACGCTAAGAAATCTCATTAAATTTTCCACGTAAAATATGACTACGCTTACCGTAGCGAAAGAAGAGTGCGAAGATATTCATCGTTTTTAGAACCAGCGAGAATGATGTGTGGTGAGGGAGTTCGGTCGAAAGTAGATGGAGATATAGAAAGGTAGAAAAGAAGGAAGAAAGGAAGGAAGGAAGGAAGGAAGGAAGGAAGGAAGGAAGGAAGAAAGGAAGGAGTACAAAGAAGAAGCAAGGCGTGAAACGATTCTGGCAAATTAAACGTGTCCCACAGCTCGTCGCTGTATAATATATTAATATTTTATACTCTCATCGCTGTGGAAGTACGACGACCGCGTGGAGATAGAAACGACGAGAAATGAAAGCAGATATATGAAGGGTAGAGAAGAGGAAAATTCGAATTAGAAACGTGAATTCTATGGGAGGAAATAATTCGAAATTTCATATAATTTTCTGGCCGAACAAACACGCAACTTAATTATAGTCAAATGTGAAATGAGATTCGAGAACTTGTTTGACCAACTGGTCTTTGACCATCCTAGCAAAGGGAAATGCTATCTAATGATGATAATAACAACAATAACAATATTAACAACAATAATATTCGTAAATTAGAAGAAAGAGAGAAAGAAAGGAAGATAAAGGACCAACGGAATACAAAGCTTCGTCAGGCGTTGGAGTAGATGGTGATCGCGATTATCACGAATTCCGATCGGTAGCCTTTGTCGTGGACGCTCTTTGTTACTTTAAGTGCGACATTAATCGAATTTTCAAGGCTGAATTATGCGCGGTATATTTTACGATAATGGAACCGATCTTCTCTTTCTTTCTTATAACTTCGAATCCCTAGATAGTATTAAAAAGCAAACGGGCGATAATATATATATATATATATATATATATATATATATATATATATATATATATATACTCCTGCTGAGAAATTGCGAGTACGGAAGATGAATAACTGCAGAGAAATCGTAAAGACTTACGTGTAAGACATTTTCTTATATAAAGTTCATAGAAATCATATCTCTTACAATCTTTAAACGTAAATCGATTTATCTCGAATCATTATAAGACATATAACGATTTAAATTTCTTTAAAAACATTTATATCGATAAATTACGTCCATAATTTTATCGAGTTCGATAACTTTTCTTATCTAGTAAAATAAAAAGAGAGGGAAAAAGAGAGAGAGAGAGAAAGAGAATCACAGTGGTCACATTTACCAGATCACCTTTAGACTTTTCTTTGCTCATGGATATGACTTTTGCCTTCGGATCGCTTTTATCTGCTCTCGTCGAATAATTTTGCCGACGGAAAGTTTTCCTCTCCCATGAAATAAGAGAGAGAGAGAGAGAGAGAGCTCATAGCACATATACACACAGAGATAGAAAGAGAGAGGGATACTTCATTAGTAGGATCAAAGTACCGCCCCTTTTCACCTTAAACTTTCGTTAAGATCGCTTAAATCACAGCGGGAGCTATCAAAATCGCTTGTCACGAATAACAGAAGAATTATGCAAAAAGTGCACCTCTTTGTTCGTGATCTGTCCGCCCATGAGCTGTGGATTACCGCGAGATTATTTCGAAATAAAAAACGATCCTTCTATCTATTTCTCTCTCTCTTTCTCTCTCTTTCTTTCTCTCTCTTTCGCACTCGCTCTCTCTTTCTGTCTTTTTTTCTTTTTCTCCTGTAACTGTCGTAAACGATTGACAAGCTTATGTCAAATACTAATCAATTGAAAATATAGAGACGATATAGAGATCACGTCAATCATATCTATGACATGGTTGTTTTTTACGACATTTTTATTTTCACCTATATATTTTTATTTTTATCAATCAGATCGTATAAAACGTCGTGTTCCATTTTTCACTTCGTTTAACAAATTGTTGCTTTGTCCTGATATCACACAGAAATAAATAGGTTAATAAAGGCTCTTAAAAATTTTTGAAAGACCTATAAATAATTCCTGAAATACCGAAAACGATCATCGTTTAATAATTTTTACCAGATGTAGTTTAAGCAGAACAGGAGAATCTCGGATACGGAATAACAACGACTACGTTGACGGCACTTTATAGATGTATAATGTAAACGTATAAATAATCAAGAAAAAAGGGCTTTTCTGCTAAATCAGGTGCATTATTCAAGAACGTGAAGATGGAACGTGAAAGTGAGAAAGATGAAGTAACGGGAAAGGAAGAAGACGAAGAGAAAAGCAGAAACAGATTGTAGAAAGAGTAGAATCCTGTACGTGTTTGAGTTCAGTTAGGATGAGTATGTGCGGAAGAGAGAAAGAAAAAAGGAGAGATAGAATAACGGATGGAAGTAAAATAGTGTAGGTACGATGGTGTTAAAGTCTTTACTCGCCTTGAGCTGGATGCAGGTAAGGGCTCTGCCGATTAAATATTACCGAGATTATTCTCGAGTTTTCAAAAGAGAACAGCACCTCGAAGAACTTTTGTATAATCTTTTCCTCTTTCTCAATTTCTCTCTTTCTCTTTCGTATTATCGATCGATCATCGATCAATATTCTTCGATGAACGTTGTTCTTTATATTCTTTTTTTCTACAAGAAATTTATTGTTAAAAAAAATTTTCCTTTCGTGTTTCTCTCTTTTTTTTCTCGCATTATCGATCGATCATCTATCAATATTTTTCGATCTTATGTTATCTTTTACAAACACGTTTTTCATTGCTTTAGAACGAATTTATTTCTAAGAGAAATCTCACTTACGAGCTTCTTCTACATTTTAAGAAACGAAGAAAGTAGATAAAAGTTACATTTGAAAGTTCACTAAGGAAATTTTATGCCGATATCGATACGGTTTATTAATTAAATGATTCGAAAAAAAATTATTACGTCGAATCAATACTGGTTGAAAAATAATTAAAGTCGTTGATCCTCAGCAGGTTTATTCTTAAAAGAGCATATTCGTTGTTCTTTAATCATCGACCAAGTAAAATTATATCAATGTTTATATATTGAATAAATATTTTTTTTTTTTTTTTTTTTTTTTTTTTTTTTTTTTTTTCTTTAAATATATCCGTCCATACGATTATCTACTTTAACTGATTCGTATTACGTATTTTTCAAAAAAAAAAAAAAAATGAAAGAAAAAAGAAAAAATATAAGAACTCTTTATAAACTCGGATTATCAAAAGGCACTAAGGTTGAGGATTTCCGTTCTGAAAAGCTCGAGTACGATGTCATACGTTTCATAACGCAGCATTTGATTCCACAACCTTCCTAGTTCAGTACGCCGAGACCATAAGGGCGTGACAAATTTAACTTCGACACTTGCCACAGACCTCGGGCCTTAAGGTGTGAGGGAGAAAAAAAAACAAATAGGATCAGTGAAAGACGAATAACGAGGGTGATAAAACGAGAGTTGTAGGAGAAAGGAGAAAGAGATGTGGGATGAAGGTAGAGGAGAAGGGAAGTTCCGATTGGTGCTCGGCTTTTCGTGCAAGAGAAAAAAGGAACGAGGGAGAGAAGGCAACCCCTCGAACAAACGACGCTGTAATATCTCACGGATATTCTCGACCGGGCTGTGGCCGCGGGAAAAAGAGAAGGGGAAGGAGAGGGGAAAATAGGGGGAGATCGTATTCAAACTTTCCGATTATCTTTGCGAAGTGTCTGCAAGGATGCGACTATTTCAGCCCTACAACCACGACTATCACTAACGCCAGTCCTTTTCTAATCTTCTTTTTTTCCATTCGTATCTCTCGTTTCTTCGATGCTCGTGGAACGACTACAAACGAAGTGACCATATTTCAAAGAAAAATTTTATAGAGAGATAATCGTAATCTTTTTCTACGTTTATTCTTTCCATAAACATAATAAGTATTTTTTTTTTACATAGAAAAAAATAATGTTGCATCACTTCGTAAGATATTTGTTCGTAAAAATTATTGATAAGAACTTACTTGTAACAATTGTTTTATAATTATTAACAATGGATTAAACATAAAGAAGGTGCATTTTATTCTTTGAAATAGTTCTAGTTTAAAGTTTCTCTGACTCTTGGTATCGGATAATAACCAGCTGTTTATGCTAACCTAATGACCTACATAATTTTTTTAAAAAAGACACTGATACAGTGATCTATATAAAATTCTAGAATTTACAATACGACCCATTCTGTCGGACGACGTAAAAAATTTTATCTCTACTACTAGCAATTCAATTTTGAATGATAATATTTCGAAGACGATATCTTCGGAAAGAAAAATGAAACTTCGGATAGAAACGTAAAATAAATATATATCACTTTAAGGGAGAATAAACTCTTTATTTATTTATGTAGTTTGATACTATCGATATAATAAGATTGATATTACGTTGATATTTCGTATATTTGTATCTTGTAACCATATACGTAAATAATTATTATATTAATAGACTTTTAAGTGCCGAGTTTCTTAATACATATATTCTCATGAAGTCACAGTATATAATAATGTAAATTTTATTTTATTTATTTATGACAAAGATCGTTTATACATAAATACTCAAATCATGATTCTCTATTAATATAAATATAGCTACGTAATCATTAACATTTCTATCATATTTCATTTCTTTCTCTTACAATTTATAAGAATATTTATATTCAAAACATAAAGAAAATTATTTTCATAAGATAAAAGGGTACGATCGAGGGAAATTTTAAAATACTCGTGGAAAATGTTCTATCTTCGTTTTCGTTCATGCCTCCACCAATTTCCAAGCGAACGCTTACGACAAATAAAGAATATGCCCCGATAAAGATGCATTCGTCATTCAGGAAAACCTCGAGACATCTCTGAATGCCAGTCACTTTTCTCTCTTTTCCACGATTTGACAAATAGTGCGAATCTCAACTGCGAAGCTACCGTGCGTGAAATGGAATCGACCACGATTTCATCCTATCACTGAAATATATCCGTTCTTTCTTGTAAATAGAAAAATTACCTTATCATGAATGATTTGAAAAGTGTCAACATTATAAACGATGCGTTAAATTTTGGTTATATATATATATATATATATATATATATATATATATATATATATATAACCAAATATATATATATACATATATAATATTTTGTTTATAGTTTCCTGAATTTTTTTTATTTTGTTTTCAAGCCGAGTAATAAACATAAGAGACTTATTATAAACCAAAGAAGCCACGTGTTTACCGTGAGCCTACACGCTGAGATAGTTATTTTCCACTCCTAAAAGGTGCGGCCACTTAGTACAAGAGACCGCATATGAAATTGTTTAAAGATATTTGAGACAAATAACCCGGACACACCTTTGACTAATTAGGAATCAGTCTTGCCCCTTTTTCTATGCATTTTTTCAAACGACTATTTTCATTATTTTCTTTTTGCCTAATTTCAATCGTTTTTCCGGGTAATTCGTCGAGGATAATCCACTCTTAAATATTAAATTTAAAAGATCCAGTCTTAAAGAGAAAATCTTAATGAGTGAGTCTAAGCAAGTAAGTATCTATATCAAAACCAGTACGAGTCGATAAGACTATTGTAAATTTTATAGTACATTAGGATCGATTACGAGTATTATAGTACATCGAGACCAATAGTCACAAATAATTCACATTTACGGAATTATGCGAAAATATAACTGTATCTGAACATAGAATATACTATTTTTACCATTCGTTATATTGTTGCATAAAACTTTATAAATAAACACTAAGCATAATTAATTTTACATTGAATAATAAATGATAGCTATGCTATTACAATATTACTGAATGACTAATTCAGTATATTCTTATTATTTAATACGAAATTAATTCATTTACAAATAGTTATATATCGTGAAGACATATGTATCGATAATAATTTACGAATGTGTAATAAGTTTAATTTACAATGATTAATTCTGTAGTAACGTATATTTTTTGAAAAAAAAAAAAAAGAAATAATTCTCACGTAATTTCGATTAATTTATGTATTCGAGTCTTACGAACGTAATAATGAGAAAGTGAATAAAATAAAAAAGAACAAAGTTACACTTGTCGATATGGATTTGATCGATTCCCTTTTCAATAGTACCAGCTTAGTTCTGGACTAAGTCCTTTTTTCTTCTCCGATCAGAACTTTATCCGATTTCTATTCGTGAACTCGAAAGCGCTTGCGATATTTTGTTTCGAGACTTTATACGTATCAGAACAATGAAATTTTACATAATTTTACATAATTCGTTTCATATCGATGCGGTTAGAAAAAAAGGAAAAAAAGAGAAAAAAAATATAAAAGAAACAAATTAAAAAAAAAAAAAAAAAAAGAAAAATAAAGAACGTCCGGAATCGCTTATCTATTTTAAAATCGAATTTCCTGAAGTTTCCTTGGTAGTCGTACGACAGGAGTGATTGCGAGAGTTTTCGCGAGACTTTAAGACGGTAAAATTAAAGCAGATACGATCGTTCTTTCTCCCTTATTCCTTTTCTTCTCTTATTTTTTTTCCCCTTTTTTCTTTTTTTCTCTTTACTTTCGTCTAATTTCTCTTTCTCCAACTGGGTCCCTTCTTTATCTTATGAACGACACGAAGAAAACAAAATGAGTATCAATTTCTCGTTGGACAGAGACAGTAAGAAGTGGAGACGGTTCTTTCGTTAAAAGTACCCCCATTTTCTTTTATCTGCTCGTAGATATTCCACATCGATTGACAGGGCCACCGGTCGAAGGAATTCTTTGTTTGTAATAGCAGATTAAAACCTGATCGAATCATTCACGATACGAAGAAAAAGTAACGAGAAGAAAAATATCTTTCGTCTTCTAATTAGATTTAAAATCCTTTTTATAGACGTTATATACGAGAGATTATGTTAGAGATTTTTTTGCAATTAAATCCGAGTCTCTTGTCAAATGAGAAAAGAACAAAAAAGTGAAGAAAGATAAAGGGAAAAGGGAGAAAAGGCTCGTCGACGTAACGGTGCAACGAATTAATACAGTTTTCGAGGGCGCGAATAATTCCCGGCAATTTACTTCTGGCACTCGTCCGATTTTACGGTCCGTCGTCGTACACCGTTCCCGGCTATAGTAATTTTCATCCACGGGAATTTAGAGGTTGCATATATATCTACCTACCGATATATAAACATATATAGATACATACATACATATATACGTATACGTATACGTACATACATATATACATATAATACATAGAAAGCTAGTTACGTTGGATAGATACGTAGAGAGACACGCATACAAGTAAATGTAGAAATAGGTGAATGTTATATGGGCACGGTCGAAGGTGCTGCTCGACACAAACGAAGCGACACTATCCCGTGCAGTGTATGGTATGCACTGGGAATATGGACCGTGCGTTTTGTCCGCCTCGTAATTTTTCGGTTTCATTTGGCTGCCCTCCAAATAGCTGCATATTGTGTCAGCTTCTCCTCAGACACGCAGGAAATTGCTTGCCCAGATATCGCCACAGGGAAACGCCATTTTCCGCCGGCCAGGCAACACACCGGGAAAGCTCTTTTAATTGGTTTCGTAGAATCAGAAAATTAGCCCGTCTTCCTACAGATACATATATACATGCATATATATATATATATATATATATATACATACATATATATATGTATATATATATATATATATATATACACGTCCGGCAACGTCACGTTTCTATCTTCCTTTTCTCTTCCTATCGTTTCATTTCTTTGCTTCTCTACTATAATCACGATACAAGCGATTTCGCCATCCGTTCTCTTTCCAAAGTGACATGATACGAAGATAAAACTTAAAGACCTTTCAAATGATATTTGCCGTTTTGATTTCGATCTTTCAGAAAATTTAATAAGAATATATCCCGAGAAGAGCTTTCATGAAAATAAAGATATACGGAAGATCGAATTATTTTTCGAACTATTTTACAATTTGTATAATAAAAAATTAATCAACTATTTCTCATACTCTTAGTTTTTCCCCGTAAAATATATTCACCATTTAATCTCAATTATTTGTCTCGGAATTCAAAAGAGCACTTTTTTATCTTTAGCATTATCATCGCTTTTAAAGAACTCAACGGAGAGAAAAAGACATTCTAAAAAATACCATTACTCAAATTAGTTATAACCGATGGCTCTGGATAAAATCGTTAACGAATCTGGAGAAAGCAACAAAAGTTATTTTCATGAGTTATAAATATAAATATCCAAATTGTAATTTTACAATAGCCTCGAAATGGGATAATAAACAATTGATATTTATAATAATCGATCGGTGAGACTTTTATATCGTAGCTCGTTCTATAAATACATTCGATTCTAACTGAGATCGCGGTTACTCGACCATCAATTATTTATCATCAATGGACTCTCGTCGAAAGAGGGACTTACCAGACGTTTCTATAAATACGACGACACTACCAATTTAATCTGCTTATCTGAACTCGAGTGTATCCTCTCCAATACGGTTGGCATATCCTTGTCTTTTCTATTTCTATTTATTCCTTTTATTATTCATTCGTTCTATTCCACCGAGAAAAGAAAAAAGAGAAAGAAAGAGAAAGAGAGAGGAAGAGAGAGAGAGAGAGAGAGGAAGAGAGAGAGAGAGAAGAGAGAGAGAGAACATGCTCTTGTATTCGTAAATCAACACGAGATTAAATGTCCACATATCGAACATCTATAGAAGATCCGTTTAATCTCAAAGGACTATTGTTTGTCCGATAGTTCAAAAGAAAGAGAAATATATAAGAAGAAGAAACTAGAGTTGTAATGAATTTGTCAAGATAGTGAAGACAAAGTTTCATTGAGAGTTGAAAAGTACAAGAAGGTAAATAAAGATTGGAAGGCTGCGAACTGAAAGTGAAAAACATTGGAAAGATTCCAAGGGAGCAAAGAAGCGAGCACAAAAAAATTAGACGAAAGAGGAAGAAAGAAAAAGAGAAAGAGAGAGAGAGAGAGAGAGAGAGAGAGAAAAGTTGAGGATTTGTTACGATGTAAAGAAGCAAAGTTGTAAAGGATGGATGACATGAAAATAGAAAATCACGAAGATCTAGATAGATGGAAAAATAAAGAACAAATCAAACTTTGCAAAATGATAAAGAATGATTGTTCGAAAAGGAAAAAAATAACTAAGACCAACAGACTTGTAAGATGAAGTGAGATAAAGAATAAAACAAAAGTCGAAGGAAGTAAAAAGAATTCTAGAAATATATCCGATCCCTCTCTAGAATTCCCAAAGCAAACAAGTATCGCTTTCCTTACGCAGAAGACAACCGCGTGATCGAGCTCCCAGTTTGTTAGAATTTTCGTCTATTTACTCGTATGGCTGCTCGGAAAAAGTGGATTTCTTTGGACGAACTATAGTAACATATGTCGTCTACTTTTCTTACGTAACTAAAAGATGTTGTCCCACATAATATCATGTGATTTACCATATGAGTTATAAAGAATGAATATTACAATATATTTACCTTCTATTTCTATAAAGTCAAGAACAAACACAGTTATTTAAACATAAACTAATAATATCTAATATATTTAATTAATAATAAATTATATAAAACGGTTTAAAAAGAATTTAATTTCATTATTTAATATTTAATTTCACATTAAAAACTATTTTGGAGAAATGATAATTTTTTCGTTTCCTCTTTACATCCAAACCGTGGAAAAGAGTTCTCTCTAACATTTTTATTTTTTCGAGAGTCTCTTTGAATAGTACACTCGGCTCGAGCTTTCGAAGTTAAGCCAACGTCGGAAAAGAAAACAGAACGGGAAAAGACAAGGTTAGCCGTCGAGGAACTTGGCTTTACAGAAGAAACAAAACGTCCGATTGAATAAAAGATTTGCATGAAAAGGCAATAAAGATAGCCTCGTATATTCCTTGTGAGAGAAAAAAAAAAGAAGAAGTAAGAAAGAAAAAAATACAATGAAGTTCCTACATATCTCATGTTTGCAGAGGAAACAAAATTTGAATTGGTAGGTGGGAAAGGAGAAAGAAAATAAAAAACAATGTTACTTGAAATCAATGAGGAAGATAATGAAGAATAAAATGAAGAATTATGTTCGTGTAACGACATACCAGAGAGACTCTCGGGACACAGGCAAGCAGTAAAAAAGATGTATCAACAATTATCATGAGCCATTCCAATGATAGATTAATTATGACATATGGTAACTCTCGCTTCTATGTGTTTTCAGCTTGTCTCGGTGAGTCCACATATGTCTGCCTATTTCCTCTCTTCCCTTCTTTACATTTATCTGCTCGTCTTTTTCGATGAAACCTGTTTCAACTGTGCACGACGAAAACGAAGAAAGCGATAAAAAGAAGGAAAGAAAGAAAAAGAAAGAAAAAGACAGATGAAGAAGAAGCGGTAACGAAGAAATATGGAATGAAAAAGAAAAATGAACAACCATAAGCTTACATCTGTCGAGCATGTAAATACACAGAAATATGAAAAAGTCTTTTCAGACTTGCAACCTTCTTGTAAATTCGTGATTTCCCTATCTTTCTTTCTTTTCTTTTTTCTTTTTTCTTTTTCTTTCGTGTCCTTGATGTGGCGCCAAATAAAGTGAAAGAATGAGAGAGAGAGATGATAATTGAACGATTTATCGTGTCGCGTCGTCGACGATCATCGAAAAGGCACGCTCTTGTTCCGAGCTTCTTTTGATTAAATCGACTCCTTCGGCTCGTCTCATCTATCCGATTAATTTCAATTAGCATTAATGATCAGCGCTTTAAATACGCTCATCCCATTCCATGTTCCCTCGTTCCACCAATTCTTTCTGTTTTACGATCGGAGAGACGATGTAAATTAAATCGTAAGCTAAATGCTTTATGAACAATTTAAAAAACAAAAAAAAAAACAAAAAAAATCGAATCTAACAGTAAATCGTTAAATCGAATCTAACAATAAACGAAAGAGCAAAAACATTTAGCTGTTCTTTCTTATTACATTATATTAAAATATAGAAAATTTTGTACACGTTGGATCATTTTTGAATATGCAATTAAAATACACAAATCAACGTTATTATTTTATCGTGAAATTTTGATAGATTAATTTATCATAAGAAAATAATTAAACGTTTCTGCAATGAATCGATTATTTTACGTATGTACAACAACATTTAACCACACTGAAGTATGAATCATAAATCATAAGAGTCAAAGGAGTATTATTCAATGAGAATCTGCCAAAGACGTCAACGAGTAAGAGAATATCGAAAGTACATAGATCCAGACACCCGTAATCCTGGACGTCATGGCACGAGCAAACGTTCAACGTCGTAGGAATAAAACATCGTCGAATAAAAGTAGCGTGGTAGTCATCCTGAGGGCTTGAAATAAGTTCGGGATCAAGTTTATGATGCTGAGCAGGCGGGTACAATCAACTGAAACGAAGTGGGACCTCTCTTTTCACTTTCTCTCTCTTTCTCTCTCTCTCTCTCTCTCGCTCTCATTCTACTCTTTTAGCTGTCGCTGAGTTGGACCACACGTGCGACGAGATCACGCAACGAATAAACTTAATATTCGACTATCTCGATTATTTTGAATATTTTTTTTCATAGTTCTACCATGAATGAAATAATAATAAAAACATAATATAATAATAAAAATACATATATATACATATATATATATATATATATATATATATATATATATGTAAGGAACACAAAATATATATGTAAGAAAACATATATATGGGTGCCCGGTTTATGTCAAAAAATTGTAATATCTTGTGAGGGACTAAACCTATCAAAAAAGTTCTTTTACAAATTTGTTTGATATGAAGGGACACATCAAATGGTAGCAAACTCTTTTTTTTTTTGCAGATCGAGTGGTAGGAAAAATTACAAAGTCAAATTCAATTTTTTTTTTAATGGCACTATATATATTTTTCTTTTCGTAGTTCAATAGCATTTCTTGAGAATTGAATTTAACGATGTGATATAAGATCATATATGAAATAAGATCATTTATTATTATAAAATGTTATAAATTATATTATAAATTTCTAAGTTGATAAGGAGTATAACCTAGTTGTCGGTTATTAGGCTGCATACTGTAAACAAAGGCCGAACTATTTATTTCCCTTTACGCTTATCAAATTACCGACCTAAGTAAACAAAGTTTATTTTATAAGAAGTTTCGCCTTTGTTTATATATATATATATATATATATATATATATATATATATATTGTACATAAAATAGATATTAATCAATAGTGAATATCTCCTCTCTAATAAAATATAAATAAATACTGTCTATATATAATAAAGATTGTATATCAGCTTAGCATATTAAATTTAGGAAATATTTTAATAGATAAGAGTATTATTAATATTTGAAAGAAAAATAATTATTATCCACGAAAATTTGTAATGAGATATATATGTTTATACTGTTCTTTTGACATTTCGAAATCTTTTTTGAACAGCAAGAAACCATTTCATATATTTCCGTTTCTGAATTTGAGTGTTCCGATAACGTTTCGTATGATGAAACTCGAGGGATTTATTGATCATCGGTGGGACAAAAGTTCCGGAGTTTCTCTCTCTCTCTCTCTCTTGTTCACCCTTTCTCTCACTCTCTCTTCTTCTCCCTCTCTCGTATACGCTCGCGTTTTCCAACTGAAACTCAAACGGCCTTCCTGCCACGAGAGACTCGTTTCGAGTCTTCCTTGTGGGAGGACATGGAGGAAATGTGTGAATAAAACGAACGATTTCAAACGGTTTATAGGAATTGTTTGACTTCATGGTATCCGTTGAAGAGAAAAAAAATTCTTTCAAATCGTCGTGAGAGAAAAAATTAACGTCATCAGTAACATTGATATAAATTTCAAAGACGTATTATTATTATGCAATATTTACTTGATAATTTATTAAATAATCGAATTCATTTGTATTAATTTATTTCTGAAATAAATTTTTTTATTCATTTTTTTTTTTAAATAATTACCAAGAATAGTGCACTTTTAGATATTATATAAATCGTTTATATAAAGTTTTATTATATAGAGTTTGTATTCATTTTTTATAAAATCGTCAAAAGTATTACACCAAAAATATAGAATCTTTTATTATTCCTTATTATTTTGAAGATTGACGTTTTTAAAATTTAATCGTTGTTTTAATATGAAAATTCGTAATGCAAGATGATCAGAGGGAAATTTTGATGTATCTTGAAATCAAAAAATAATTAATAAGGCGAAAGAGAGAGAGAGGGAGAGAGAGAGAGAGAGAGAGAGAAAGAGAAAGAGAGAGGGACAGAAGAGAGGGACAGAAGAGAGGGACAGAGAGAACTATAAAAAATGTATCACTCGCTCGCGTTGTACGTATAATACATAAGGATGGGATGGGATGAAGACGTGGCGAGCGTCGAAAAAAAGGATGAGTGGATAAAGGATGAAAGAGAAAGAGGTGAAAAAGTATGCAAAAAAGGCAGGAAGAAGGTCAAACATGCAAGCACCAAGCTTTCTGGCACATCTGATGCGAGGTACGTGTACATATTTATGCTCATACAAAAAAGCAATGCATTCTTTTCGTTACACAAATTCTTTTTTATCGTGATTTTTATGAAGTGTAATCACGTCGTGAGTACCTTGATTACAAATCGTATGAAATATAGCGAATGATCGTTACAAAACAATTCTTTATACAATTATTTGTTTGATCAATTTAAAGCATTCGATACGTTCGTTAAAAAGTCCTAACTTTTATAAAATTTTAAATCATACATTTTCATTTTCGTTCATTTTAATTAATAATATAATGATTGAAATTTCATGTAAAAAAGAAACAAAAGGAAAAATAAATAAATCTTTAAAACGGACCTTGATTTTCGAGTTCCCAAAAGTTGAAAGAAGCAACAGCGTAGTAATTCCTTGTCATCGACAGGCAGACAACTCGTTAAGAGATCAAACAACTTTGGCAAACGAGTAATGAGGCAGGGAAATGAAGGCAGAAAGGAACTATGGGAAGTTTGAGCTCCTTAGAAGAAAGACTTTGAATACGAACAAATTAATTTGTAGGAAGGTACGAGTGATAATTAGGCTACCGAGTTTGGGTTCGAACGAAAAGAAGAGAAGGTTTTCCTTCTAAACGACTTTAAACGTGCGGAAGCCGAAAAGCGAAAACTGTCGGTAACAGCCATGGGCTATACTCGGTTAAAGGGGAGGATAGATAGATAGATAGATAGATAGATAGATAGATAGATAGATAGATAGATAGATAGATAGATAGATAGATAGATAGATAGATAGATAGATAGATAGATAGATAGAGAGAGAGAGAGAGAGAGAGAGAGAGAAAGAGAGAAGGCTATGAGGGTGCCCACAGTCGAGCCTGTTTTGTTTACGAGCCTTTTGTCCCGCTCGAGAAGTAACGATCATTCGTTATGTGGCACTCGTCACGCGAAAAGCTTTCTCACTCTCGGCTAGGTGAGAAACTTCTCTCTTTCTCTCTTTTTATCTCTTTTTCTTTACCCACTCAGCACCCACCCTAAAGCCCTACTTCCCCTTCGACTTCTCTTTATGTCTCTTTTCTCTTTCTATCATCTTTTTCTCCCTTTCCCTCTGTCTCTCTCTCTCTCTCTCTCTCTTTCTTTTTTGTCTACTTCACCTCTTGCTCTCGTCTACTTTTAGGTATCCGTACTCACGAGTACAATTTCTCCACGTAGTTCTTCTCGTATATGCATGTGTGTATGTGTGTGTATGTGTGTGCATGTATGTGTATAACTATAAGCAGAGAAGCACAAACGGCACGAAACAAAGTTACCCGGAAATACTCGAAAATGTCACGCTTTTTAAGTGTCGAAGCCTCAACCATAAAGTTAGAGACCCAGTGAAAGGTTTTCTCTTTTTCTCTCTTCTTCTGTTTTTTACTTTTCACTCTCTTATCTTCTTTACTTCTCTCTATCTTTCCACTTTACCTACCTGATTACCCCTCGTTTGTCTTCGCGAGCTTTTTCGGTTTAGAATTTTCACTGGAGCAGCTTGATGATACCCCTGATACTAGTTGTTGTTCCTTCATTCTCTCAAACTTTTCTTTTTTATGATTATTTTCTTTAGATTATATTCTCTATTCTTTCTTCGTGAAAGATGAATCGTATTACCTTTTGCTTAATTAAGGAGACCGTAAACGATTCAGATTTTTATGCAACTCTCAATAATAAAAGTCGAAAGAATCAATTTATTTATTTCATTAATTAATTCGTTCGCCTGTTATAATTTCTACCATCGTAACAAAGCAATTAATTTACACGATTAAGAAATAACTAGTCTGCCGTGTTACATCACAGTTACGTATTTTATTCCATTGAATTTTCCGATACAACAAAGCAACATGAAAAAATGAATTTAATGGAAACTTCAAATAAGGGCCTAAAGGACATTTAACACATTTTTGGAAAAAAACGATTCATAAATTACATGGTATTCAATAAATTGTGATGAATATGGCTTAGACTTTTATTCAATTGAAGGAACAAATAGAATAAATAGAGGTCTAAATGATATATTTTATTTCATTATTTATTACATAGAAGCAAAATAATTAAGGACGGCTATAAGCACAAATTCTTATATTATAAGTTATATATATATATATATATATATATATATATATATATATTTAAACCATCTATTTCTAAACTGTACTTTAGACCTTTCCTCTATAAGTTTCAAACATCTAACGTGCTTCTTGTGTTCAACATTACATCGCCTTCTGACAAGATGTCTGCAACTTGTGTGTACTAAAACGATCGACAGGAACTGTAGAACCATACTTTATTGTTAATTCAACTTCGACCAAAATGTGCTATAAGCTCTATAGATTATAATTAATGCAAAATTTAAAGTATTAATATTTTCTATGGATACTTGCAATACAATATGAGAAAAATATCAACAAAATTATTGATTTCATTTACTAAACGAACACGTCAACATAAAAAGAACGAATGTAATAATTTTATAAAGCCAACCGATTTTCCATTGGTCATCGTACAACATCGAGCAAGAAATAGAAAGCAATAGAAAGCAATAAATTGTGAGATGAAGGAATAACCGTCGGAGTAAGGAAGATGCACGATCGAAAATGAACCTATTGCAGGGATACAATAGTAATGAAAAAGAAGAAGAAGAAAAAATGAGAAGTGTCGAGAAACTAGTAAAAGAAAGAGAGATAGACGGACGAATAATGGGAAGGACAGGTAGAAAAAGATGGCCGGCCGCAAGCGTGTTTTATTTCGCACGAGATACGTCCAGCTTGTTTTACGAGTGCGTTCGTCCGAAAACGAGAGCGTTGTTCGCTTTTTCTTTTTGCTTTTTTCTTGTTTTCCTTTTTTTTGTTTTTTTCTTTTTTTTTTTACCAACAACGAACTTCCCTTTCTCTTCGCATACTTCCTACCCACCGAACTTTTTTCTACGTTTTTACCTATCTATTCTTCGTTCCTCCTGCTCTCTTTTTTTCCACCACTCTATCCCATCCATTGCATTTTCTTTTCTTTATTCTTTTATTATAGTTGTACAACTTTCCATCGTGAAATGGCGAAGCATCATGTACCTTTTCTCAACCGTCCGAAAATCCCGCAAATCGGACATAGCCACGCGATTCTACTTTTCGAATATAGCTAACTTCTCTTTCTCTCTCTCTCTCTCTCTCTCTCTCTCTCTCTCTCTCTCTCTTTCTATAATGAAATAATAAGATGCATTGTACGAAAAAATTTTTGAATTGAGATTGATTGACACTCGTAGACAAGAATGTACATGTATGTTCATGTCAAAAGCATGTTTATTAAGAAAACTAAAAAAAAAGGAAAAAATAAATAAATAAATAAATAAAAAATATTTACAGATAAAGTCAAATTGTTCCGTAGAAAAGTATCGAGAAAAGCTTTCGATACTTCAACATGAGAAGTTTACAGAATTCTTTTTTAAAAGATAAGGATGGACGTTGAGGAATAGAAAATCATTGTTACAGTGAGGATATGAATGCTTAGAGGCACATGAATGGCGATTCACTGGCTGATAAACCGCAGGATTATGCGCGGGAACGTGGTGAGGGGTTATATGGGACATGGTACGAGTAGACGATATATATTATAAGGCAAGTTATAGATAGGGAAAGAAAAAGCTGGAGAAGATAGGGAAAGAGAAAGAAAAAGAAGACAAAAAGAAAGAAAAAGAGAGAGAGAGAGATAGAGAGAGAGAGAGAAGGTTAGCGAGTCTTGAAATATTTTACACTTTCCCAGCACGCGCCTGGACCAATATGTCTGCCTCAGGCAACAACAGACTGTATCACGTTTCCACGATTTTCTATGGTTTTTGCATTCGATCTCTGCATTTACTCTCTCTCTCTCCCTCTCTCTCTCCCAAATAATACTGTATTTCGTATCTAACATGGCACGATAAACCTCTTCAAAGGAACAAATTTATAATAAAAAGAAAGGGAAATTATTTATGAGAATCAAACATAGACATATAAAAGAATCATTCTCATAAATCATTCTATCTAAAAATCTTTCTCTTACGAAATATTTCATTCGTGAACTTCGATTTCTCATAATCGTGATTTTCTATGTTACAATTAAATGACGTAGAGGCCGATAAAATTTCGACATTAATTCTTAATTAAGATTTGAAAGTGCGCGACGATGACAACATGAAGGATATCGAAAGTGTATGCATGTGTGTGTGTGTGTCCATCTTTCTTCCTCCTATTCGTATTCACGTCGAGTCAAAAGAACAGAATGATCGATGAGTCACGACGAATTATTGGGTACAAACACGGTTACGATGAGCGTTCAACCAATCGACGCCCACATCCGGAGCCCATCAGAACGTCCCAAAAAGAATACGTAAAAATGCGCAACAACGTCCTAACGTTTTCATCGTGCCGCTTCTTTAACGTTCCTGTCTGCTTTTTTTCTGTCTCTCTCTCTCTCTCTCTCTCTCTCTTTTTCTCCTTCTCTTTCTATCTTCTTTTTCTTTTTTACATATACGACAGAACGTATTTATATCTTCGGCACGCAGAACATTTTTAAAGTATGAGGGGTGAAGAAAGATGGGCTGATGCGTATGTATTACGAAAAGTCGCCTTTCCTTCAAATCTTTCGGCCTATTACAAAATCATAGTGTTTGGAGGTAGTCCAAAAACTATTATAATCGAATCTTTTATTAGGAACTCTTAAAGTTGTTATTTATTGATCCACCAAGAATTTTTTAATATGTAAGTATATATATATATATGTATATATATACACGTATGTGAGCTCTCTATATATATTGTAATATTAATGTTTACGCATTTAGGATAGTAACTTAAACTATATTTTCTCAAACGTAATCCTATTTTGGATTTTCTTTTTCTTGTTTATTTTCTTTTTTTCTTCTCTTTTTCTTTCGTTTTAATTGTGTGTCCCTGTCCCTATAACGTAGAAATTATAAATAGGCATACAAAAAAATCAAAAGACAAACAAAGATTTTTCGTTTCTACCGATAAAGTAATAATAAGATTAATTCATAAATTTTAATCGAGTCGAGAGTTACTCTGTTTTTAGAAAATTACTCCATCGGTGGATTTTGCCACGAACGAGCGGAAAACGCACGTCATTTTGCATTTCTTTATTTTTCATAATTTTAAACTCAATATTTTCCTTCTATTAGCCCGACGACCGACTCCAGGATGTTTCATCTCTCTTGTACTTACCAGCCTTTTCTCTCGACGATCCGCTTCCTTCTCCTTCTACGGTTTTCTTAAAACTTTTTTAAATCGAACTGAACGAGAACATTATGAAAATATTAATGAAACAATCTCTTTAAGAGAGAACGGAGTGTCGATATTTTTCTTTTTTTTTTTTTCTTTGATTCTTATCTTTAATTCAATTCATTAATTAACAAAAAAAAATAAAAAATATACAGAAAAAAGTACAAGAAAAAAAAAATAAAGAAAAAAATACAAGAAAAGAAAAAAAGAAAAAAAAAGATAAAAGAACACGAATAATCGAGTAATGGGCTCTTGAACGTAGAAAATCGAGAAAATCGTGGAACCATCTCGTGTCGACAAACACTTCTACCTCACAGCGAGTTCTATTTTTCCGCTCTTCGCTTTAATGGAGTACGCTCCCTTGAATCAGGATGAGTGGAAGAAGGTCAGCGATTGCAAAGAGATGAAAGAATCTCTGTTCTGAGATTACGGACAACGAGGAATAAAAGAAAAGGGTTTTTCGTTAACCCGTAGATTCCTCCAAAATATTTCTATTTTTATGTCTCTCTTTATCTATTTTCTCTCTTTTCCTTTTTCTACTTAATGTCAAATACATTGTATAAAATTACGAAAAAAGAAAAGAAAAGAAATTTCGATAGTATCGTTACAATATGACTACATATGAAGAGCAAGATCGCATTCTGAAAAATTCAACGTCATCGTTTTCATTTTATATTACCTCACACGATTTCAGTCTATTTCGTGAAAATCGCCGGGACGCTCGTTCCGATCCGTCATCAGACGGCATATTGACCAGTTTATTGCGAAGCTTCGTTCTCAATTGCTGACAATAAAATGTTACTGTCCACTCATACATCAAAATCGTATAACAATAAATCAAAGCGCGTCTGTATTTTCGAATCTCTCGGTTTTCCCTTATCAAACGTCGTTTTTCCATATTCAAATTCTTCTCCATAAAACACACGACAGATTTAGAATTACAGATTTTAGAAAGCGCAGGAAAGTGAACACCGCAACGCGACGGTTTAATATTAAATTTAATTCGCAGCTGAAGATTAATCCTTAAAAAAGCAACGAAGGAGGGACGGGTAGGGGGAGAAAGCGCGAAGATATGAATATATTTTCTTATTAAAATTTATGATATTATTATCATTCTAAAGAGAGTCTCTTACAACGAACAGAAAATCCTCTAACGATAATACGTCGAGCTGATATGAGCGAAGCTCTTTAACTGCGATCCAGAAAAGAACCGTTTTATCGATTGATTAAATATTCAAATAATAAAAGCAACGCGAATGCAGTCTTTAATCAAAGAGGATCAAAGATTAATCGCTCGATAAATTTCAATGTTTCTTTGAGATATTGACTTAAAGGAGCTGGAGAGGAAAAGATGTTTTCTTTTTTTTTTTTTTTTTTCATTGTTCCATACTCTAAGGATAATATTGTAAACTTGAAATTTCGCAGAAAGCTGCCGATAAGAATTAACACAAATTGATCGTTGGCCAACTATTAAATATTGACGCGGTAGATGATAACAAAAAAAGCAGTCATTTCCGCAAGCAGAAAATTCCGGAACAGACTTGATACAAATGAGCTTAGGGGAAGAGAGACGTGTTATCTAGCATCCTGCGGGAGCTATACATCCGATCCCCTTTCTGCGTCGCTTAGCTAAATCCCGTTACCATCGATCCCTTTGCATTCGTGATAAGCAAGTTAAAAATGAAGGGAAAAAAGTGATTAAATCTATGCCCCTCTCTTTTTTTTTTCTTTCGAAAAGTTCTTTTGCTTATACTTTAAGAAGAACGTAATTTATAAATATTTAGCTTTCGTCATTCTTAACGACAAGATAATTTTCTATCTTATCCGTAGTGTAACTTTGGAATTCGTTTTAAAGGAACCTTTTCTTTTTTTTCTTGTTTTTTCTTTTTTCTTTCTTTTTTTTTTTTGTAATTTTTTCACATTTCTTTCAGAATAATTATGGAATTCGTCGTCATCGATCCGCGATATGAAAATATCCTTTTCATTGCAGCGAGCTGGATTATGAGATTCTCGAAAAGAAAGAAAAGAAATCCCTCACCACTCTTCAATGATCACTGTCTTTCAAGGGAAAAGGTACGTTCTCGTCATTATCCTCAAAGGACTTTTCTTTATTAACTCCGCCCCTTCTATCTCCAAACAGTTCTATTTAAAACTCCTGGTATTCACGAGAGATCGGCGAACAACTCGAGAACTTTTCGGTAAAATGAAGGAATGAATATAATAAAATAAAATGAAATAACGGAACGAGCAAGACAATTTTCTTCATTGTTCTGTTAAAATTTCCACGCGCTTTGGTGAGAAAGAAAGTCGTGCGAACGAAAGATATTCTTAAAGGAAACTAATTCAACGGCAACTTAACTCTGAATTTAAGAAATATGTACTTTAAAGCGTTTACCATTTTATAAGAGTAAAAGTTACCATTTCATTTCATCTCCGTTTCTTATTGTAAATTATCCGTTCTCCCCACTCCACCTCCCCTCCCCTCTCCCAAAAAAAAATGTTTTACGAAGCCAGTCGATTAAATGAGTAATATTATAACAGCGATCTCTCGAATAAGATACGAAGAAAGAAGACACGAAATTTGTCGAACTCATTATGAAAGTCGAGCGTGTTCTTCAGTAATTCTAACGAAACAGATATCCATTGTAGGATATTAGAAAACGATAGTAACTATGTGTATATTATGATAGTAAAATAAAAATGTTACAAAATGAGTGATATTAAAACGCAGATCTAAATACGAAATAAAAAGTATAAAAATAAAAATGGACATATGAAAGAGTAAAAAAGAGAAACACGAAATTCATAGGATTCGGAATGAGAGTTGAGCAGTCTCAAATAATTCTAACGAAAAAGAGATTCGTTGAAAGAGATTAGTGGATCGTGGAATACGTTTATGTACCCGTCAGAGCATACGTCGACTTTTACTACTATCCCGTTCGAACGAAACGGTACGCGTGGCTTGTGAACGCTTTGCCAGTGCTTGGTTAAGGTCACTGCGGTGAGGTTAGCGAAGAGATGAAAAATCCTCTCGACGAATTCCCACAGGAATATCGCGGCACGGTATCCTTATAAAACTGGCAGATTAGACCGAGGCGTGACGAGGGCTGGAAATCCGCTCTCTGGATTTTAAGTATCCCACTGACGCGAGAGCGAACCTTTCTATCCCTTTTCAACCCCTTTTCCATCCTCCCTTCTTTCCTTCTCTACAAACTCCAAAGGCCGCAAAAGGAAATAGAAAATCGTGGAATTGAGCTTGACGACGTGCGACGCGAACCGGATTACGTTCCTTCGTGTCTCTAGCGTGCTTTTTCATTTCCTGAAATATTTTCCTACGCAAAATATTTCAATAAAAAAGACGACACATGGTGTTATTAATCTCGATCGATCTTTTCAAATTAATTGGTTCGTTTTAAAATTATTTCAAATGTATTCGAATTTCATCGGAATTATGTTAATAATTTTTTAAACTTTGTCAATTTAACTTTTTCATATTTCTTTCCATCGATTAAATCGTGGGAATAATGAAACAAAAATTTCTATAGATCGATTATATGCCTTTATTTATACGTATCGAATTACAAAGCTATTTATTATTTATTTGACTATCCGAATTATACAAATTTATATAAACAATATCGTACCACTTAAATTGAAAATACATTTGTTTATTAAATACCTTTTTGCCAAACGAAGATCTCAGACCGAAAGTACACATATACGAGCATTAACCACATATGTTCTGTATTAAAAAAGTTTACTCGACGAAGCCACCTTTGTAGTTTCTTCATATGTTTTTATTGAACAATAAAATAGAATAGTTAACAAGTTATTTTGTTCTTAAAAAACAAAAACGTAACAAAAATTAATTAACAAGTTTGAACGAAAGGTTTGTTCTTTTAAAATTAGTCAATCGACTTTGAAAATATTTGAAACGTTTATGAATTTCATTTAATTTTGTTACAACCTTTTCTAACGTGGTCTACATTTGATCGTGTACGTTATAGCAATAATAAAATGAATAGGTATGAAATGTATCAGAAGTTAGACTGTCTCTTTTGTGTTACCTTCATTGTTGTGACTAAGAGATATATCTCTCGTCATTTTACGATCGAAACACAGTATCATTCGCGTTTTGTTATCTTCGAATAAACCCTCGTTGTTCGACCGCTTCTAACAACGAAACGATCCGAGCAAAATGACTTCAAAGTTGTAATATTGTTCTTATCGTATCTACGTTAAACTTCATTCCAATAGATATTAGATAGCCTATTTTTCTAATTTTCAACGCACAACTTGTTCTTATATTACGTTAAAATAATAAAAAAAAAAAAAAGAAAAGAAAAGAACCAATAGTTTTTCAATATAAGTCGTAAAAAACAAATACTATTATTATTTAAATAAATTTACTATCGAAAAGAAACGTTTGTCTTGATCTCTTCGAAAACACTGACATAGATGGATGTCTTAAATCTAGAGACTAACGGAAAGGCTCGAATTGAAAAGTCAAGAGTGAAATCTATTCCAGCAGGATCGTTCGAAGTAAACTATCGGATTTATATGGTCAAGAGCTATCTTACGAGAACGAGAAAATATTTTGTGTATCCCAAGGAGAATCGCCATCGTACTCGGACAGCGTAAAAATGGAAAACGATTTATATCGTAGCAAACTTCTTCGAACTTCGTGAACATCGGACGACATCCAGAACGAAAGGGATAATAATATCCAAGAGAACTTTTATCTAGCGAGAAATATTCATCCAATTGCTAACACTTGAATTACTTTTCTTTTTGGCTTACCTCTTTTCTCTCCGAAGAAATCTGATCGGCCATGGATCGTCCGGAGAACGAGAAAGATCAGGAACAATATTCTGAAACAAATTTTTATTTATTAGAAATATTGTGGAATAATTTAAAAGAGAAAAAAAAATAAAAAGAAAAGAAAAGTTGATAGACAAATAATATACATATAATGCGGACGCATATATTATCTTATAATGAAAATCGTGATTGTTATTTCCAAATACAAATAGTCAGATATTGTAACAAATGGAAAGAAAGCCTGATGCTGTGAAATATATAATTTCTGTTAAAAAAAAAAAAAAGAAAAAAAAAGAAAAGGAAAAAGAAAGTAAAAAAAGAAAAGAAAAAATTTCATTCGTAAAGACTATCAAAATATCTCAACGCGCGTATCACTGGACCGAAGTAATTTTTTCGTTATTATCATTATCAACATTTCCTTTTTCTTTTTTCATCATTCCTAGGCTAGAAAAGAAAAAAGAAGCTTCAGGGACCATAGGAAAAAGGTAATACTAATTACGAAGGAGGAGAAAGCGGGAAGAAAAGGAGAATGGCCAAAAGTGGTGGGAGGGTATTTAGGATAAGAGGGCAAAAGTGGAAGATGGTAACGATTAAAACGAAAGCGGCAAGACTTGTTCGTCCTTCTACAGTTTGCTCTTCCTCCTCCTCATTCTCCTCCTCCTTCTGCTGTTGGAGGATAACGGCGGCAATAGAGGAGCTACGTGATCTCTCGCGGAAGAAAAGCATGAAATTAACATTAAAACGAATCGAAACACTGACGTTGTTCCTTCAGGCGGACAATGTTTCAACGTATTTAGATACATTGCCCTACTTTGAAAAATATTTAACGAGAAATTACTTTTGTCGACATGTATATATATATATATATATATATATATATATATATATATCGCTATATTTTTCATGTCTCTTCAGATTTCGCCCATTCTTTTTTTTTTGTCCCTTTTTTTCATTAGTGACAACAAAAAGACTTACCTACGATCCTATTTTTCTCAATCAACCTTTGTTTGCTCGTTGAAATATTTGACACGAAGTTCTCTCTCTATAGGAATATTAGTACGGAGACAAAAGAATGCAGATTAGACCGAAGAGATAAGAATTTCAATGTCGGAAACTTCATGTCTGACTTATCTTTTTTGTTTTGTCTATACATATATATATAACTACATATGCATATAATAAATGCAAATGTAAATATTTGCAGATATGATGGGTATATATACCTATAAGATTAGAACTATGATGGCATTTCATAAATATGAACTTTGTATTTTAATGCAACTGACTAGAACACGGCCGTATTGCGAAACATCGTGAATGCGATCTCGTTGAATGAAGACGTGTAACGCACATCATGTAAATCGTCCATGCTCATCCAGTCAAGATCATACTTCGACGGAGTAAATGAGACGTATAACATGCGGCATATAAATCTAATAAAATTTCACTTATTCCGATGGTACTTGTTTAAAGTCGTTTAAAGATAAAATTTCTGTTGACAAAAAAACAGACTGAAATTTAATAGAAAATATAATTCGAGAAAGATTTATCTCTTCGAATGATTCTATATAAATACCCGATATATAATATATACATACATATGTATATAGATATATATCTATTTATATGTACATATATTTTATCCTTCAGAAGGTCACTAGTATCAGAGATATTTTCATCGATAACCATGACACGTAGAGGAGTCTCTTTATATAATACAGAGAACGTTGTCCTGCGAATTGCGTGGGCGTTTGGCAATAGATGTCGGACATGAATCACGATCGAGAATTCCAGCCTTACGTAATGCGTGTAATACACAAACAACAATGTCTCTAAACTGCACGTACGAGCACGACCAAGCCCGTGTCGATGTCGATTTCCATCAATTGATTGAAAATAACGTTTATTTTTAGCAATGGATACATGGCATTTTTCGACGAAAGCGAAAAGGTCGAAATAATAATTGTTAAAATCAATTTTTAATGTAAAACGTACAATTACATAAAATCAAATTTGATTTGCGATAGAAAAACTCGTTAATACAATAAATTTGCTATATACGTGATTTTGGAATATCAAAAATTTCTTTGAAATTTTCGTCACGCAAACTTGCAACAATGCACGGAATGTAAATGAGATAGAAATATTTTTTGTCGTTAAGAAAAACTTTTTTTAGAGAAGAGAAATTTATCGAACTTGATCGAACGAATATTCTATTCCGAGCGAATGATTGTATATCTACTCGATATTACCAACTTTCTTACGCGAACGACATTCTTATTCGTTTCTCATTCCAGCCGAGGGACCTTTAACTTCTTTCTTTCGGTTTTCTTAATCGATTTGTAAGAATTGAAATTAGTTTCAATACAGTTCTATTCTTCGACAAATATTAAAAATCATTTCTGAAATATTCGCTATAGAAAACGACAGAAATAAAGAGAATATTTCCAAGAAATATAAAATCTATCAAAAGGTAAAAAGTAGGTAATCTAGTGGTCTTAAGAATAAATGATATTTTTTCTATTCTTTTTTTCTTTTTTGTTTTTTTGTTTTTTTGTTTTTTTTTTTTTTAATAACAACGAATATAAGTAGAATAATGAGAATAAGGATGATGTAAAATGATTTTCCTACGAGATTCAAGCTCTAGTTTTCCGGTTGGAAACGTGGTCCACGACAAAATAATGACATCATAAGTCAAGCCAACGTAGCGTGCTTGAAAGATCATCTCAACTTCATCGTCCTGGCTATTTAACAAGAAACGATTCGCCAAATGAGAATGTACATCGTCTGACCACTTGCCACAGCATCGATGATAATGATAACGAGCAAGGACGACGCCCTATTAACCTACTACTCGAGAATATCGCCCATTAAAAGAGTATTAAAAGAATACAAAGAATATTCCAAAAGCTTTACCGTACCCGTTACTACTTCCAATTATAGGAATAATTAAGAACAACGACTATGATGCTCAAGGAAACGATGGCATAGGGTTTATGCTATTTCTACTAAAATAAAACTAGTTAACACCAACTCCTTCGTTTTCGTCTCTTTCGTATTCGATTCGTCATAATCCAAAAAATAAAAATTTTTATTTTTCTTTGGAAGGTTCAACGTTCCATGATATTGTGCTTAAAGATATAAATCGTAAATAGATATATGAAATATATTTGTAAATTATATAATTAATATGCATTGCACTAGATTAAGGTACTATACAAGATGTCTCATCTAACTCGTGTTTCTTAAATATCTTGCTGATTTTTTTACGATAGAAAAAAGTGCCAAGGTGAAAAATATTTTCACTTTTTCTCAAGGTTACTTTTCTTCGAGATTTTTAAATCATTGGTATCTTTCTTTAAATGAAATTTTACGATTTTTTTTTTTTGTTTCGTTTTGCATAAATTGACTTCTCGTGTTAATCTGAATAAAAAAGTATTATAGTACAAATGTCGTATAATGTCGAAAAATAAAATAATGTCGAAAAATTATTAGTTTGCGAGGTTTTTGGAAAAAATCTCTGAAGATTAATCTGACTGCAACAAGCCATAGATATTTTTCTTTTTTTGATTGAAGTTAAAAAAAAAAAAATGTTAGAGGAAAAAAACGAATGGCTTAAAGTAGACTACATATTCATGATCATATTTCTGCAATAATGAATGTGCATATGCACTAGCGAAGAAAAAAATATCATCGACCTCGAACCATTCATTTTTTGTCTCCAACATTTTTTTTATTACCATAATAAATCTTTCAATAAATATTCTTGAAAGCGTTATCATAACGTTCGTGAAAGTATGCAATTGATCGAGAGTAATCGTCATATTAATCAAAAAATTGTATTAACATGAGTCACATATGATGAATAAATATGTATTTATGTCTCTTGAGTGATGCACGAAGAATGATCTAACTATTACGATCGCTATTGTGAATGTTCGAATACCGAGAAGCGACCTTATCAAGCGTTTTATTTTTATCTCATATCGAAATGTCTGAGAAAACGTTAAAGAGTTCGAATTAATTTAATTTAATTTATATTATCAATAATTATTCAGAAACGGATATTAACGGTTAAACTATGGTTTATATTTTACAAAATAGCCAATAAATTTGTAAAATTACTTTATAAAATTTGTAAAATTAATTTGTAAAATTACTAACAACTTTGAAAAACAATTTGATAAACTCCAATCAGAATTAGCAATTCGATATTTGAAATTTTACGTGTAAAGTTTGAAGTAAACATCCATGAAAATTTGTATTCTGAATTTTCTTCTTTTTTTTTCTAAGATCTAAATATAAATCTTTTACCAAAAAAAAAAAAAAAAAAAAAAAAGAAAAAAAGAAGAAAGGAAATCCAAAAGAAAGAAATAAAGTCAAGTTCGTTTGCGGTCGACGTCACAGTGAACAAGCCAAGAGATTAGTGGCACCAGCGGTTAATCAACGGATACAATTAGCACATTCTCCACACTTTTTCATTTGCGTGACCATAAATCTCGAAGAGGCGGAAGCGACCGCAACGATTTACGTTTCGTCGTAGTTCCCGCGAGATCAACGGTTGCTGGACCGCAAAATTCAGAAGGAAGAAACGACTTCGAATGGGTGGAAAAAAAGGGAGAAAAACAAGACAGAAAAAGAAAGAAGCAAAAGAGAAAATTTATTTCAGCTTTCGAAAGGACAAATTGGCAGCCTGTGCACCAAAGTGCAAAGTTTTAATAAAACCTCCGACGACTATGAAAAAAATATTTTCCCATTACTTTCTGCGACAAACAATTCGGCAAAAAAAAAAGAAAAAAAAAAGAATAAAGAAGAGAAAAAAGAAAAAAGAAAAGAAAAAGAAGGAAAAAAAAAACTGAAGTTCGTTCCAACGATTAATCCGATACCCGTTAAAGGCAACTGCTCTGATAATCCTGAATACGAATGACCACTTTGAAAATGATAAATTGTAAATCCGTGGGGCGGACCCAACTGGTAGCGTCCATTGTATGCATATTTTCAATCTCAGCCCTCTGTTATCGAGCTTGTTTCATTTGGCGAAGTCCGCTTGAATAAATAACTAACGTCACCCCGACAGATGCATTGAAAACGTAATGGTACCAATGGGGGAGTCAATAAACCGATAATACGATGAATTTTATTAGAAGACCATTTCGTGCTATTGCTTTATAAGAAAAGAAAAGAAAAAAAAACAAAAAAGGAAGAAGAAACATCGGAATATACAAATCTGAAAACTTAACGTTTTATATTTTTTATATTTATATTTTTTAAAAAATTTAAAGAACTTTTTCTTCAAAAAGTTAACATTGCTTTATAAGAAAAGAAAAGAAAAAAAAAACAAAAAAGGAAGAAGAAACATCGGAATATACAAATCTGAAAACTTAACGTTTTATATTTTTTATATTTATATTTTTTAAAAGATTTAAAGAACTTTTTCTTCAAGAAGTTAACATTTTTTTCTACCTAATCTCTATGATAAAATTAATTTCAAAGTAAGCTAAATTACTAAACTATAATAAAGGTTTATTTATACGTTTCCAATGATAAAACGTGACAGAATTCATGATATAAATTAAGAACGTAAACACTAGTTAAAACTAACGGGAGATTAATGTCAGATAGCTTCTAAATTTTCTAGATACGAAGATAATAAGTCGAATAGTTTTACACAGTCTGATACAGACTCACGTAATTAAAGCTTTACGGAAGAAGATTCGGAGGATCCAAAAGAGTTTTCAAAACTTACATAAGCTCTCGTAATTCCAGTTAATTCGTTCGAACTTCGACTTAATACCCAACATCTTCCGAAACTTGGTTTAATTAAACTAAATCCTCATAGCGTCGATGTTATAAAATCGTTAAAAAGTTTATGCTCGCAGTTGTCATCGCAGGGTTACCTAGTTATATATTATAATTCTTGTTTAAAATTCAACACCTTTATTATACTTGTAGAAAGCGAACGGAGCGTAAGTAGAAGATTAATATCACTTGAAAAATTATATGGATATGAATGGAGAGTCCAAAAAAAAAAAAGAAAAAATCTTAAAGACTGTCGTTTGGCTCCGATGATCAAAGGGAACGTCTGAAGAGTTAAAGATTCTCGCTTTTGATCCCTGCGGATAATAAATAATAAAATATCAAAGGACGAGAGAATCGCGAAGAACAGTTAAAATTATTTATATTCATATATCAGATAACTAAAAATAATCAGACACGTTTTCAATTCTGTTAATTTTATTTAAATGATATATCTAATGTTTATAAACAATTTTTTACATTTATTGTGATAACTGAATAATATTGATATATGCAATACATTTCATTATATACAAGAATATATATATATATATATATATATATATATATATTATCGAAAAAATATATTTAATAATGTATAGTTATATATTTAATAATATATTTATTAATAGTACCGAAAAAATTGTATTTCAAAAATTGATCGTTGATTATCTTTTAAATTTTTTTCGATCCATAACGGATATAGCTAATGAATGTCAAAGAAGTTTGGAGACCATCCAAAATGAGCTACTAGTATTAGAGGTCGGTTTACGGAACTATAACTAGTAAGGTCGATAATTCAGAGAGTGGGTCGCAAATTGAGTGCGGAACTCGTACGTAAGTCGTTCTTACTATACGACGCTATCTATAAACCAACGTTTAGGAGGGCCACGTGTCTCTCGGTGAAATCCGAAATGACTTTGACGTTCCCGGAACAATGACCGTTAAAACAGCGACAGAAATAAATATTATTATGGTCGTTAAAAAAAAAAAAAAAAAAAAAAAAAAAAAAACAGAAAAAAGGAAAGAAAAGAAAGAAAGAAAAAAGATTATATTCTTGGATACGAATAAGCTTACAAATAAATAGCGTAAAATATTTTCTAATCGTTTTAGTGCAAAGGCAAGATATCCTTCAAAGAAAAAGAATTAAATTAAAATTCCTAAAATATTATTAAGTAATCAGAAAAAAATCTCAATATTAAATCTCAATATTTAATCTCAATATTCTCATTAAAAATTTCCGATTACTTTCACACGTTTACGGTATATAATTCTATGGTTTTCTACTTCGATTGAAAGATCTTTACATAATCTACATCCCTGGGCCATACAAGTACCTATCCTAAATTGTTAGTAAATTTTGGAATATTAACTATAATTTAACGTTAGAAAGTTCTTGTCAAACGAGAAACGCTAACTATCGAAAATTTCACCTGTTAACTTGGAAAAATTTTCATCAATGAACGACATAAGATTTAATTAAATTTCGATTAAAAATTAAATTATCAGATTAAAGAGACAAGAATATAGCTAAAGAAGAATTTAAATACTTTAATGAATCGTAAAGAAAAGAATATTGTAAAATACAATGATGCTTCTTTTTTTTTAACAAAGATGAGAAACATATGATTTATTTTTATCAGCAGAAAATTTAAATCTTTCTAACGAGTCGACTTATTCTCATCAATTTACGAGTTAAAAGAAAAACAATGGTAAATGAAACAGTTTTGCAAATAATCAAGTAGTTAAAAATATTCAAAAAAAAAAATAAAATAAAATAAAATAATAATTAACAAAGAATCCTATATAACGAGACGGGCCTAAAAGAAATTACTCAACTCAATAAATTTTCTCGATTCACTCAGTGAGTGCGAATTCATATATGATGAATGTATATGTACTCGTATAATCATGGTAGTTGTAAGAGAACATTGTTACAGTTGTATTAATCAGCGTGCGAGGTCGCCAATTAGCGTATTAATTGCCAACCCGCGATCCTCCGTGTTCGCGAGGATGAAATGTCGGCGAAAATCGTTGAACCTTACAAAAGCTCGTTTCATTATCGTCCTCGTCGACGACGACGAAATTTCCCGTTGATTCGAAGAGAAGAGAAGGGTGGGACTACAGGACAGAACTCATATTTCACGAAAATAATGAAATCGTAGGTGTGATACTTTGCATTGTCGACCTTCGTCGTTCAATGCATTGCTTTTCTACTAATTATGTGACCGATGTTTCACATACCAATTGTATATATGGCCATTATGATATTTACTCCGTTCCTTCAACAGAGACATATGTAAACTAAACCTTGAAAAGAAATATCTATTAAATAGTTATTTAATATAAAAAGTAAATTGTATAATTTGTCAAAATCTTTATAATACGGACAATATTCGTGTTGACACTGAATGGCTTACTATGAATTTTATAAAAACTTGAACTATTAATTATAATTGGTATCATATACGTAAAATAATAATAATAAATAATCTTTTATGAAAGCATTAAATTTAAACAACAAATGAAGTTCTCATTTTTAATAACAAATATATATGTATAACTCGTCTTTATATTTGTCAATTTTATTATTAATTTCTTTCGTATGTAGTCATAAATTATATAACAAACAATCATACATTATAATAGTGAAATTCATACGGTCACACGAGCAGGTTTAATTAGCAGAATTTTCTGAGAGCGTGATTGTTCATACATCCTCGCTCATTATCATCGTCCGAGCCAAATTCGTTTCGAGAGTCTGTGGAGAAATGGTAGGAAAAAGGAAAAAAAAAAGGGAAGAAGAAATGAAAGTGGTCGAAAGAGAACCTAAAATGACAAAGAGAAAAAGAGGAAGAGAGAGAGAGAGAGAAAGAGAGAGAGAGAGAGAGAGAGAGAGAGAGAGAGAGAGAGATGGTGAGGGAGAGAGAGGAAGTGAGGGAAAGAGAAACTGAGAGGATCTCCGCAGCATCCACGTTTATCGAGACACCTGCTACGAATTTCAAGTCACAGATGTAAGAAGAAGCACGCGTACAAATGCCGACAATGAAACGTGGAAAGTTGCCAACAATTCAACAAATAGAACGAACGTACAAGAGAGAGTAAGAGTGAGTAAGAGAGAGAGAGAGAAAGAGAGAGAGAGAGAGAGAAAGAGAGAGAGAGAGAGAAAGAGAGAGAGAGAGAGAGAGAGAGAGAGAGAGAGAGATAAAAAGAGAGACAGAGTGAAAGAGAGAGAGAGAAATTCGCCATGTTAGGCGCGCACGGAAGTGTGTATGGTGGGAGAGAGAGTAACTTGTTTTAGGAAGAGGTATCCAAACGGTTGATTCGAATTCTCATGCCCGGTAGAAGGGGTAAAAGCAATGAAACGAATGAACGTCGTTCCGGAAGAACGGACATTCCGGTTCGAAGGTTCAACGTTTCGTGCTGGAAATGTTAAACTTCAACCAACGAACTTGTTGGTATCGTCAAGATAATTAAACAAGGGTACACATGCTTAGTGGAAAAGTCAGAACGTAGTGTTAGAATGACAATGGAAGTAAACTTCTCGTGTTATTTTGTACCTTAATAAATAATAATAATAATGATGGCGATGATGATAATGATGATGATGATGATGATGATGATGATAATGATAATAATAATATAACACGGAAAAGAATGTTTTTTAACAGAACGATTTATAATTTTGTATCTTTTTCATTCGTTATGAAGTTTCATATTTTCATTCGTTAAAAAATTTCATATTTGTCGTCATATATGTATATATAAAGAATATTTTTTTACGAAACTAAACGACGTGCTATAAATTACGAATAACGTCATTGGAATTTATGTCTGCTTTCCATGACGTGCCTTCGTCCGTTGTTATCTAGACAATGAAGCGAGTTACTCAAGGGTCCATTATCCCTGAAGGGACAATCATAAATTAGCCTCTGCTATCTGACATACGGAAATCGTAAATACATAGTGATTTAACTAGGCGTTGATGGAAGGCGCGTTACCCTGATCGAGGAAAAATAAGGCGTTGCCCGTTACGGTCTTCAAACAATAAGGAGAGTAAATTATATATTCTAAAAGGGAAGAAATACTTAAAATAAGAACGAGATCTGTCGACCGTAAATAATATTATGAATATTTCACAAAAAAAAAAAAAAAAAAAAAAAAAAAAAAACAAAAAAGAAGTGATATAAATTATTAATGAGAAAATGTAGTTCGTTTGATCTTTAAAAATTATCACAGAAATCAATAAAAAAAAACAAATACAATTAATAAACCTATATATTATATAAATAATGAAAGAAATTAATTACCGATCATACAATTTCTAAACAATATTGAAATAAAATTACTTTGACTTTTCTATTAAGGATTAAACAAATACTGATATTTTCACAAAGTAGTAAGTTTACCGATTAGATGAACTTTGTACAGAGAAAAAATAAATATCATAATATGTAAGATCATGTTTAAACAAAAAGAAAATTAAAGTTATTGGTAAAATGGTAGGTACTCTTTAACGAAAATTTCCCCGGAGGAACGATATTTTCTTATTAGACACGCATGCGGTCTAATTATCTCGTAGCAGAGGTTGCCAAAGTCCTGGTGAACGTAAGAAAACTAACGTAGTGCATTCGAGCGCGTAGATCTTTCGTTAATTACTTTTTCTCGACCGCCAGCCGTCTCTTCGCTTCGTCTCATAAAAACTTCTTCAAAAGAGCTTTTATATTTTATCGCTAGCTATTCCAACAGTATTCAGAATTAAAATCGACTGAGTGAAAGAAAAAGAAGGAGAAAAAAAAATTATCTTTTGATTGTGACGGATCTCCAATAACAAGATGAGACTTATGGGATCGATTATGTTAAATGAAAAATGATATTTTTTCTACATCATAGATGTTCAATATTTCCTTGAAATTCAACGAGCACTATCCTAGATTAGATAGACGAATTATTTAGAATGTTATGTTGCATTAAAAGACTTGAGTATAAATGCAAGAGTTCAACTGAATTTATAGTTACACGCAAAATATCCATAGGTCTTTCCGCAGTAGAAACGCATTCGGCTCCTTTCTATTACTGGAATCTACAATGGTCCATAATTCATAGAGCGCGAGAGTCGTTACACGAGTAATTTATTTTTAGAATCTATTTGTAAGGAGAACTTTGGCTATCTCAGAATAGATACGATCGTTATAATAAAAATAGAAAATTATTATAACGATTGAATTTCTGATTTGCATTATTTATATATTAAATGTAAGAAAAAATAATAAATGTAAATAGGTATTAGAATTTACAAATTGTAAATTTTAAAACGTATACATTTTTATTTCAAGTAACAAATAAATAATATTCACGATATATATTAAATAAAATAAAAAAAAAAAAATAGATAATAGAATGTTCTAATAGCAGATTTTAAAACGAACATATTCTTATTTCAAATAACAAATAAATAATATTCATAATATATATTAAATAAAAGTAAAAAAAAAATAGATGTAAATAGATAATAAAATTTTCAAATTGTAGATTTTAAAGCGATTACATTTTTATTTTAAGGTAACATATAAATAATATTCATGCAATAACGTATTTAAAAATAACCTTCGTGAGTAACGATTTCGGAAAATTTTTAAGTATCTTCCATTTACGAAAATTCGCATATCGAATAATTGAAATCGCATCAATGAATAAATGTAAGAATGAGAATACATCGTATACGTGGGAGAAATCTACAGTAAAAGATACTGCGAACATTGAAAAGGGTCTAGCAATTTGTTTCCATTTGTTATTACACCATCCTGCAACTTTAAGACCGGTTTATACGAAGGCTCTCCATGTATCCTATAGTGTAAAGATTCGAAGAAGCCATTCGATTCCATATAATATAAATAAGTCGAAGATCGTTTTATATTTCGTCGATTGAACAACGATTACGATCATGATCTTTCTTCTATGGATATAGTTATTTCTTATTGAAGAACTTATTTGCTCGAAAGAACAATTATCCATTCTTTTCTAAATGGACAAACCGAAATTACATTGTAATTTAAAATGAATTTAAATAAAATTCAATGGATAAATTTTCGTATTTTATAAAATATTTCTCTCATTAATAATAATAATTAAAATAGAAATAATAAATTAGATTAGTAAAGTAAATTATCTAAATAATAGATAAAATAATTAAAATAATAATAATAAATTGTATTATTTTCTTAAAGTTACTTTTTTTACGGAAACGAAAATATATAATTATATTATTTTTTCTTTTTAATTATATTTATTCTACTAATTTCAAAATAGATGATTTATTCCTAGCACTTATCTCTCGATGTTTCTAAAATAAATCGTGAAATACTTACTTGTTTTTTTGTTTAATCTCACGTTGGTTTTACTAACATCTTATTTAATTCTTATTTAAGTAACATGTCATAATGAATAATAATAATAATAATAATAATAATAATAATAATAATAATAATAATAATAGTAATAGTAATAATAATAAAACAAGGATGTTCCTCCTGGATAAGAAAGCAAAGTGGATCGTTAACATATCTGAGAATTTACGATAACAGCATCGTAAAGTCGTCGGGAGTATGGTGAAAAGAGCGAAGTTCACGCCGAAGGAAACATCTTTTTTAAGTAAATAACTTTTTTCTTTGGTGAAACGTGCGGTTATAAAGAATTGCAGCGTTGAAGAGGGAATATTTGAGGAGGACAAAATGAGTTGCCGTGCTTCAGACGTATTTTTTGCATTTTACGTTAGTACTGCGTTTACATTTAAAATAAAAGAAAATGAAAGAGAGAGGGAGAAAAAGAGTGAGAGAGAGAGAGAGGGGGGGCATATAAAATTACACATTCACGTTACGTGTATAAAATAGTATTGTTACAATTAAACGAGTAAATTTGAACTTAGTAAGATAATCGTATGACAGGTTAATAAATAGATTTTTCTATCTATGCACTGAGTTACTGAAAAATTCAAAGTTTAAAACACTTTTAACGTATTAAACGCGAAACACAATTATTTCGAATTATCAAAATAATGCAATTCTCGTAAAGAATTAAATATCAAAGAAGAATGTTTTTTTTTTTTCGTTTGAAAAACAATAACAATCAATGAAATAACAACCAGATATTACAACTAGGAGAGATATAGAATTGGGTGTCGTAAACCAATATTTACTATCCATACACTTGCAGCAGTTTGAAAAAATAGTACAAAAAAAAAAAGTACAATCGACAATAACTCGCAAAGTTTTACAACCCTTTCCGCACGAGTTGCTGTGGAAGTATTTATCGCTTTTCATTTTGCTGCGATTTTCAACTTCTCCCCTTCTCCTTTTTCCTCCCTATCGTTCTTTCTTTCTCTTTCTCTTCTTTCTTTCCTATCGTTTCCTCTTTTTCCTTCTTACATTTCTTCCTTATCGTTCTCTCTCTTTCACTCTTTCTCTCTCTTTCTTTTCTTTATCCTTCTATTTCCTACTTTTCCTTTTTTCATTTTCCGTCTTCCTTTTTCTCCTTCATCCTCCTTCATCTACCGCAAGAGAAAATTTTATTTACGATTTCGTCGACTTCGACAACGTGCAATACGAAATTCCAAGATTCGTTTACGAGCGTCGTTTGGATCAAGCCACGTGCTCTGAGGACCGCGAGGGTGGCCTATCCACCCGTTTCTATGTACGTGTGTTGTTTCATAACTGCGTGCGCCTACCCGGCTCTCTCTCTCTCTCTCTCTCTCACTCTCTCTCTCTTGCTCTCGTTCTCTCTCTCTCTCTCTCTCTTGCTCTCGTTCTCTCTCTCTCTCTCTCTCTCTCTTGCTCTCGTTCTCTCTCTCTCTCTCTCTCTCTCTTGCTCTCGTTCGCTCTCTCTCACATAGTAACATACACATTTATACACACACTCTTTAAATGAGAGTATGCATGGATGACACGAGCGAACACGTGCACCGAATACCGGCCGTTCGTGCGAGGCCACCGACTCGTAAATACGATCTGTACAGGATTAACGCGAGGTCGTCACATGGCACGCGTGTTTCAGCTAGTTTTTTCCTACTCTGAAACGATCTCTAGTATGTTTCTAAGCGGGAGGGGATAAAAAGCACGTGATTTTACTTTCATCAACATGAGAAACGTTCTAAGAAGCCATACTCAATTTATTTATTTTCTTCGATTTTTCTTCGTTTCTCCTTCTCTTTTTCTTTCTTTCTTTTTCTTTTTTTTTTCAATCGAGTACCTATCAGTTGATCTTAATTCCCTTTTTTCTTTTCCTTTTTCTTTCTTTTTATCGACGTCCAAATCTCTCGAATGGTCCACGATTTAACCCTTATCCGTTAGAATGCCAAGCGATGCGATTACGCTTGTCCTATTCAATGCCTAAAAATGTCAATCAGTTGGTCCGTAGTAGTCATACTAATTGTACGCTCGTATTTTGTTGATGCATGTCTTTACCGTTTATAGATGCAATATTTTCATTATACTTATACTCATAGGAATAACCACGATAACAAGAAATTCGATGAGACAACACTTTTATTACTTATAAGTAAAATAAACAGCACGATCATGGCATTTGGCATCTTTCGACGTGGAATTAGAGAAGCACAAACTACAACGCAATTTTCGATTGGAGTTTTACAAAGAATCATGGTTCTCAAACGATTATATATTACAAAAAGAAAAATTTAATCCTCTTATTTATTATTCCGAGATATTATCGAATGATATTCTCTTTATTTTTTCAAATTTATATCCATTTTTTCTCATTTATTTTATCATTTTATTCAAGGCAACAAATAAATTCGTATAATTGTGTAACGCAATATACGTAAATGTAAAACAAACGAATCTAATTAAAAATTCTAAGAAAATAATTTCCTATGTATTTCTCTATAAGTGTTTCAAATTTACAATTTAAAACGAACGCACTAGTGTCGTAGATTTTCCGTGATATATTTGAGCAGAACGTATTTATTCGCTCGGTAGTGGCCAATATAAAACGTTAAACGCGCAACAGTTGTGGTTCCGATCGTATAAAGTCGATCTTCCAATGTGGTAGCAAGCTTGTCCGGTAATGACAATGTCTCTATCTCCGATCGTTTTTTTCTCTTTTTCTCTTGTTTGTCTTACGAGAAGAAACGCGAAACTAGCGAACTGGTCAATTGATATCGGGATTTAACTTCATTCAAAGAAAACAAAGGGACGTGCTTTAAACAACAGGATATTTGTTCTTTCCAAGTTGATAACGCAATTTTCTCGAGTCTTTCTCTCGCTTTCTCTATTTCTCGATTCTTTACTTCTTTTCCACTAAAGACAGCCACGTAACGAAACAAACATTCTGCCAATATCAGAAAGTAATCTTACCGGTTAAACTTTTCCGGATAGCAAAGATCGAGATATCTCTTCGATGCTTTGCAACTACTTTCAATAGATACATTCAAGAAAATAAACCACATCGTTGTCAAGATTGAAAGATAAATTGAAAAGTCAAGAAAAGTTTAACTTAGCGTATCACCAGATATATTCATATCGAGATATCATGTAGATCAAATCTGTTTTCCATTGACAGGATGAAATCAAAGTATAATACAGATAACAAGAAGACAATGATTCATTAAAACCAACAAGTATTGTTGAAAAGTATTTACACCAACATGTATGTAAGAAAATTAAAAGAATTATGGCGTAATATCGATTATCATGTTTAAAGATAAATCTTACGAAACTCAATTCGAAATTCAACAAGCATACATATATATATATATACATATATATATATATATATATATATATATATATATATATATATGCTATCAACATCAGAGGACAAGCACGTTTTTGATCCCATGTAATCTGATCATTTGTGAAAATCGGTTATCGTACGTGTAAAAGAAAGTCGGTCCTTCTAATCAAGCGACCCTAACGCAAAACACAAGGCTCATAAGATCCAAGCTTAACACGTTCTCGAAAAGTACCTAACGACTATAACATAAATCTGACATGATCCTACGTAAAATCAGACATTTAATCTATGCTTAAAGAGGAAATAAAGTGAGTAGACGAATCTTTGTAGATTTTTATTAAAAGGAAAAAAGAAAAAATGAAAAACGTTCTGTATTTATTGCAAGAGAAAAGGAAAAAAGAAGATTAGATGGAAAGAGGGTAAAAAGAGAGAGAGAGAGAGAGAGAGAGAGAAAGAAAAAAAGAGAGAGAGGAAAGGAAGAGTCTGAGGCATGTAGTATGATATCGTTAGAAATTTATGAAAGCTCTCAAGGTAGATCGTGATAGAACGAGAGAAGAGCCTCCGATTCTCTTACGATCGAGCGTTATTATACAATGAAATTAATCGGCCGCTTTAAAATCGATAAGGTCACATCTCTGTTAATTAAATGCTATTACAAAGGTAGTTTCGGAGAACGTTTAACCGCTAATGGTGCCAGTTTGAACCCTTTCCCATCCTCTATTCGCCATCTTCCTACGCTACTAACTATCACTACTAGTCCGTGTAAAAGGAACGTATAACGTGTCTATGTATCCATGTACTTACATATGTATGTCTTTAGTACGTACGTTGTACGTAAGAAACATACCGATAAGCACAGTGCATCGTGCGTACGAATACCCTTTCTCCATTCCGGAGATTAATACCGTCTACTACTTTGAATCTCTCCTAAACGTTCTTCCCTTCGTGGAATCGAATCGCATATAACAAGTTGGAAAGAGAAAGAGAAAGAGAAAGAGAGATAACGTTGCTTTGACCGATAACACGATTTACCAAGGAATTTCCATATCAAGACGAAGCGTTCGAATGCTTTTCGAATAAACGATCTCAAATCAATTTATTCGTAGTACCTATTTCCTCTCTCGTAAAAGCAAATTCAATGGTATTTGCACGTATTTATGTCGAATTCGATTTATTACAATATTGATTACGGTGAGTTCGTTTAATGAAAAATTAAAGAAAAATCAATGGGAAATAATACTTTCATTTGTCGAATTAATCATTACGATGAATTACTAGATATATAAGAAAATGATATATTCAATCAATGAAGGAAGATTTATCGGACAGTATCTTGTAAACTTCCGGAGAGAGCTACCTGTAGCTCATTCACCCTCGCCAACGTTTAACCCCTTTAATTCGTCTCCCTCCAATTACCACCCTCGACTGCTCTCGACCGCATGCTGTAAACTAGACTTTCTCTTTCTCTCTCTCTCTTTCGTATAGATACATACGTATCATGCGCACTATCTCTCTCTCTTTCTCCCTCTCTTTTTCTCTCTTTCTCAACTATACTCACCTAGACCACATATTGAGTCATTCCATCAGCATGACAGGTGGTTAATCTCGTAGGCCTCTTTTTACCTCTCCTCTTCTTCTTCTTCTTCTTCTTCTTCTTCTTTTTATTATTCTTCGGACCACACGCACAAATACACAGTGAAACAATTATCTATCTCTTTCTCTTTTCGACACCTCGACCTTTGGGCTTCGAAGGATATAAAAAAATGAATAACAATTGTGGCAATACCACAGCAAATCCAATACCAGAAACAAATAAGAGAGAAAGATAAAATAAAGAATTATATGTAATAGTGGAAATATTGAGAAAAGGTGAATAGTGAAAAAGCGACGGTGGCGACGCTAATATCCAAGGTCGGACCTTGTCTATAAGAGAGGTCAACCTTTCCTAGTCCTTAACTTACACCGATTAGCCTCGATTCTCGACCTTTTCTGGGACGATTGAATCGATCGGCGAATTGAAGTTCAAGGACTCGCGGAAGGACTCCTAGTCCGTGTCCAATCCGTTCCACGGTTCGCCACTCACTGACAACGGCTTCTCTTTCGTCACTCTTGCCTTCCTTTCTTTCTTTATTTTTCTCTATCCCTCTCCTCTTCTTCCTCTCTCTCTGTCTCTTTCTCTTCTTCCCTTCTTTACATATATATATATATATATATATACTTTATATATATATATATATATTTCTCTCGTTTTCTATGTGTCTGTATATATATATATATATTTTCTTTTTATATCTCTTTTTTTAAATCTTATTTTTCATGTAGAATTCTTCAAGAAAAGTTGAATAGAGACACGACCGTTCTTTATCTGTACGACGGAAACGCAAGCCGGCGAGTGCGAATGATCGCACGGCGCTCGAGATGGCTAAGCTCGTTGTATGTCCTTCTCTCTCTTTCTCTCTCTCTCTCTCTCTTTCTCTTTCTGGGTTTGTCTCTCTTACACTCTCGTTCGCTTCAGAATACCTATCTTTCTCCTTCTCTTTCTCTTTCTCTCTCTCTTTCCTTCTCGGTTTCTCGCGACGCGTCCCGGCACTTTCTCGCGCTCGTGTGCCGGCCTCCGTGTGGCGCCTGATTCAAATTCCCTCCCCACGTGGTGGCGACGGCGTCGTACGCGCGACTGCCGTACAAACGACGCCAGGCGTCAGCCAGTGCGTCGCCATCTCGCGACTCCTACCGATACTTTTGTCTCTTTTTAACTTTATCTCTCTTTCTCTCTCGTGCCCTTACTGTATTTAATCTACATCTCCTACGATACATGTTATCATTAAATATCTTCTGTTATGTTTTCTATTTTGTTTTCTCTCTATCTCTCTCTCTCTCTCTCTCACTCTCTCTCTCTCTTCTTGGAAAGTTAAAATTTCGTTATGAAAGCAGTGTTTCATACATTTTATCTATCGAATACGTTGTATATTACTTTTTATTGATCCTCTTATTTTATTTTATTTCGTTTTTTTCATTTATATAGCACAGCTCTATTTCATATAAAAAGTATATATATATATATATATATATATATATATATATATGTATATATTTTTTTAATTAAAAATGAAACAAAATAGCTTATTATATATTTAATCTGAGAATTTAAGGTAGATTATATTTTATTATTATTATTTACACATATATATATATATACACATATATATATATATATATATATATATATATATATATATTATTAAGTTTATATTTTGTTTACTACTATCACATTTCTTCATGAAAAGTGATTATTTTGAATTTTTTCCTTACCACTTGAGAGATTACGATCCACGTATAGAATTTCTAAAAAGAGATTGCTGACGTTTTGATCTCTCTTTGATCTCCGTTTCCATTCCGACACTTCGGATTAATACACGTCGCTACGCATTATATAACTTTAAATTCAAAGTACATTAAACGCGAAGGATTCATTCCGAACGAAAGAGACGACAGTAAGAAATAAAGTCGGATGTTGAATACGTAATAAGAACTGATCTCTCTTTGCATTATCTTGCAGAAGCTTTTATATATATATATATATATAACTCGGATTTTCTCAGTACTCTAATTGTAAGTATACGAAAAATGTAGAGAAAGGAAATCCCTTCGAAGAAAAACATGATAGAAATATTAAATAATTTCATCATTACAGTATTAATTTATATGCTCTGGGAATACTATTCCTTCGATATTTTATGATTGTAAGATATATGAAGAAAAAGTAGATTTAAAGAATACTATTACTAAACTAGTAGATAAAACTTTGTTCATCACTGATATTAAAAATTTTTGTAACAATATGACGCATTTAAAGAATTACTGATCTTTGAATGACGAGTAAAACTTTACGTATAACTTTTATTAGGTTCTTCGTTATTAACCCATTGGTGGATATTACAATAGTTACTATTTGAAAGGAAATGAATTTATTAATACTTTTATATTTCGAAATCATTCAGATAATAACTTATTGTTATTGTTATTAATATTATTATTATTATTATTATTATTATTATTATTATTATTATTTTTATTATTATTATTTTTATGATCGTATATTACTGTGTTCGTCATTGTGTAAGAGTATTAAACCAAGCCATATACACGCCACAACAAGATACCCTTTATGTCTGTTTATGTTCTTCACTTCTTACAAGCCCTTTCTTGAACCCCCACAAACTCTTTAGAATAAACCCATCTCTTCCTTTAATTTTTTTTTTATCCGAGAATTTGTATTGCATTTCAAAATCTTCTCTTGCCACTTAAAAATCAATTACTTTTACGGAATCGCAGCAACACGATAAAAGTACACATTTCAATGTAAAATTTCCCATTATTGTGGTGTTTGGAGATTAACTTATATTGCTTCCTGATTACACCTGAACACAGTACCTAATATTCGTAATTAAAATAAAATTTTTAATGAAAATTTTCGTAAAAATTTCATTGAAAAATTTTTGTAAAAACTTTATTTAAAATAATTAAATGAAATCAAATCAAAAGATGTTTCTTTTTATAGTCATTCTTATTAAACAATAAAATATGCCTGATATCTGTTTAATTTTTATCATTATATTATCGATTGATTGTTGATTGTTGATGAAAAAAGAAAAAGAAAAGAAATGATCAAGTCAATATCTTTGTCGGAACGTGCATGTTAACGAATTAGTCACGGCCGGAGGAGCATTCACGATGTACGATAGGAATGATTGGCACATCGAAAGCGGACGTGACGTTTTCGTAGCGATAAAAGCGGTTTCCTCTTCTTTCGTTCGTTTACAAGGAGATAATTATAGCTCAACAACGAGAAACAAACGCATCTTTCCACTTCTTCGACTTTTTCTCTATCTTCCTTTATTACCCGTTAAGCTCGTTCATTCATCCGACCTCGTCCATTCATCTTTATATTCAAACGATGAACTTTGGCATTCGAATTACCGCGACACGGTCAGTGCAAGGGTACGCTTCAATCGATTGCACTACGCAAACGTGTGATAACGACAGACACTTTGCAGAAACAATTTTCTCTCTGTAATATTATCGCATACAGATAAGAAATATAATTAGATTCGAATAAATTAGTGAATCGAATAATTTACGACATGTGTGTATGTGTTCCAACATTAAAACAATATGTTAATTATATCTATTAATAAAGTTTATCGAAAAACATCTGTTCGAACAAAAAAAAAGAAAAAAAAAAAAAAAAAAGAGAAAAAGAGAAAAAAAGAAAGAGAAAAAAAGAATCGTGTAATAAAATCTGTTGAAAAATATATTTGAAAAATATCAATCCATCTAACCATTTATCATGGCCCAAAAAAATATTCATTTAACGACCAGACGAATTACTAAAACTCATTTGAAATACACTTTAATGAATCATAAGGCAAGTGACCAAATTTACCAGTCACCGTCGTTGAATTTCATGGACGAATTAAATGTTAGGAATCGAATAAATTACCACGCCCATTTACTGTGAGTCAAATTGCTAAAGAGGTCACGCGAAGAAATCAAAAGGTATTCGGATTGGTTAGCATTAATGAGACGCGTTTCGACGTTAGGAAGAAAACGAAGACGACGACGTTACTAAGTGACAGTGAAACGTATCGACTTGCGACATCTTCGACTGTATGTTTAAATTCGATCGAACGACCGATCACTTTTAAAACTTTCTTACGAGTCGATTATATCTGATCGATAATTCATCTAATAAATATTTATAACGAACGAATAATTAACAATCACTTTTATCGATTTTCTTCCTCTATTTAATGGAATTTTATTGATAAATAAATATCGAAATATTTTTTTATCCTGTCAATACTCTGATCATTCTTTTTATAAACTATATATAAATCCGATTTGAAATGATCGGTGTATCGTAGGAAATTCAAGGATTATTAACAACCATGCACGTTAACACAGTCGAGTGATCATGAATCGATTGCACATTGATATGGATTCAAACAGTATATGCATAGTAATCCCTTTGTCGTCAATCCCGAGTTTCACGAATCGTAAGCCTTGCTGTATGCCTAAAGATCGTTCGAATGGTTCTAAGTTGTCGAATTCGATTGGATCTGTATAATACCATAGTCCTTTAGATTTTATCCATTTCATTGTTATAACGTTATGTTATTAATGTTCAGGCAATCGTATTTTTCTAATACTGTATACGCTATACGCGCGAGAATTTAATTGTTACATATATTCAATAAATTTAATCTTTCTATTACTATGACAAACATCAAATTTGTGCAAAGTATAAATTTCAATTTAAAATACAGTTTGAAGATTAATAAATAAAAAATATTTTATTCTATCGAGGAACACCAACGTCGTCAACTTTCTCATTTCGAATATTCCAATGGATTATACGAGATTGAATCTGATGTCAAACGGGCAGACAAGCGTCTCACGTACCTATAAATGATCGTATCATATTATCCAATTTTTTTTTATTTCCTTAGAATAACCCTGACGGACAAATTCAATAATGATAATAATAATAATAATAATAATAATAATAATAACAATAATAATGATGATGATGATTATAACAATAATCATGATAACGATAATAATTTGATTTTCTGATGTGTTTTTTAGAAAATAGTCATAAAGAAAAAATGAAAAAGATAATAAAATACTTTCTGTAAACATGTTAAAATAATTCAATCACAATGATCTAACTACGGGCCATTAATAGTTATTAGGATTATAGACAAATATTTTTTTATTCTTGCTTATTAATCCAAATTGCAACGAAACAGAATATTGGCAAATATTCTATAGTGCATAGGAATACAGTCAATATTGAATACGATGAGAACACGCGACGCGTTCGAAATGCGTAGTGAACATCGATTCATCGTAGATTCGCTACTAGACACGAACCTTTTCCATAGAAACTGAGAACTATTTCAAAGGCAATGGCGGCTGCGAATTCACGTTAATTGAAATTGTAAAGTGGCCGAACGAGGAAACTCGCCAGTTTGCCCACCTGTGCCTCTGTAATTAAACTTCGTATTAAGCGCACAGACGAAACCTTTGGTATTTTACATCGTATAAAATCCGTTAACTAGGCGAGACAAAATGTCACGTAAGTATTAAATGTTTGATAAAGGAACATGACAAAGATTATAATTAAAAGCGAATAAAAAAATTAAGGAAGAATTCGACAAAAAATATGATTATATACATGTATATGTATATACATACGCATACGCGCGTTTGTTTTTAAATTTAAAGGGAAAAATAAATGATTTTATAAAAATAAATGTTACCTCTTTCATTATAAATGATAGCTGCAAACTTCCAACGAGATAGTATACTAAAGAAATATGTAATTTCACGACTAAGATTGTAAATAATAATTATTTCTATTAGTTAATAATTAATACTAATTGATTCCCAATGAACGTTGAAATATCATTTAATTCTGTAGAAGAAATTATTTGAAATATATTATAATCACTGAAAGTTTTACCGACCGTAGATATAGAAACTCCCTTGATAATGTTGACTTACATTATATGTTTGAAAGTTGAAAGACGTTTTAATAATATATTCATAATATTACTAAATAAAGCATTTAATCAATACACTCTTCTATTATCATTTTGTGTGCTATAATTACATCATAAATTTATTGTTTAAAATTACTGAAAAAGAATGTTCTGCATGAACGTCTTATGGTACTTTAATATAAAAAAGTAAAACTACATTATCTTATATCGATACAATACCAATCTAGCTTATCGACCATTGCTAAATACTTCCATTCAAAAATATAAAAATTACTTATCTTTATAATAGTCAAATATATATCTATTGATATACATATATACAATATTGTATCAATGAAATCTGGTATCAATCTATGAGAATTTAATTTCCGGAATTTTGTTTTTCAATTTTTCTCATGCGTTGCAAAATTTTCTTATGCTTTAATCCATTTATATGTGCATTCCATTGCAATTCACCAATGAATATTCTTTCACAAATCTGAAACAAATAATAATAAAATAAGAAATCCTGATTAACTATGAAATCAATAAAAATTAAAAATGTCTACTCACTTCGCAATAATGTTGCACTTCATTACTGCTATCAGTATTTTTCTGATTCTCGACATTTTCATTAATAGGTTTTTCTTCTGGTTTTTCACCTCGTAATATCGTAGAAATTATTGAGACAGCTTTATCAAAAACATTTGATTTCCATTGAGTCAAATCGGTGCAGTCCAATACATACAATGGTGGTACCTGATATATACATGACATGTATATATATATATATACATACATACATACATACATACACGTGAATATAGAAATATAAGAATATAAAAAACAAACTTAATGTATAAAATACATATATCGTATACCTGTCTATCGGTTCGACGCATTAAGCGATTCCTGATCCATTTTTGTTGATTATTAGCATATCTTCTTGTAACCATTTTCAAATCGTCTAAACCTTGTTTAAGTAGCTTCTCTGCCTAAAACAAATATTCGGAGAATTATAAGAGACGTTGCCTTACAAAAAGAGTTCAGTTAATGTGGTCGAGTTAATTTTTGGAGGTAGAAACAAAAAGAACGAGACAGAAAGAGGACGAGATAGAAAGAGAGAGAGAGAGGGGGTAAGGGCTCTATTAAAGAAATTTTCAAGAAAGAAGCAGCTGCCTACCAGCCTTACTACCAGTAATATTACTACTGCTTGCTTATCATCAGAAACAACCCGGATGAATTTTTCGATGACGGCACATAAACCGAGAATCACGCATGATTATACGTAGTCGCCGGCAGTCGAGCAGCTGCAACGGACATCATGTTGATGAAGATATGGACGCCAACGTCTTTTACCTACCTTCTCGCTTGCCCTCTCCTCTTCTGGTAATATGAGGTAATCGTGAAACTCTTTGAAGCCAATGCTCTGGAAGATGCCTTTCGTGTAATCAGGTGACCTGGAATATAAACATTTACTTCAATCCTGTTCGTTCTTTCTTCTTCCGTATCGTTTAATTATTTTTCTTTATTTTCATTCTATTTCATTGTAAAATTAAAATTTTAACTAATTAACTCATCGTTAAATTTGTCCCTTATTGTTCTTTATCGTTAATAAATTAATACGGACGAATAAAACGAGATACTCTATTCGACTTTTTGCTTTTTCTTTCTTTCTTTCTTTCACCTTTCTTTCTTTTTTCTATTTACTTTGACAATAATGATCTTTTATTCCTTTTCTACTTTTTATGGTTTCAACGAAATGAAATTTTGTTCTTATATTTTATATGCGGGTTATGCATCTGCGTTAATATCACAAATGATGAAGATAATGATTAATTTAAGCATCATCGTGCATTCTTACAGTCCTATTATGCTAACACCAATGCAACTTAAACCAGTTTATGCTAATCATGATACGAGTAATCTAATACATATATGTTGTGTATGTGTGTGTGTGTGTGTCTGTGTATAAGACATTTCCCGTTGCTCGATATGTTGTGTCTATGAACGAAACGGTCAACGAAATTCTTTGACTAAGACATCAAGCAAGTTTCTTGAACGTTTATTCTTTATTTAAAAAGCAATTTGTAAACGTGACGAATCATCGACTCTTCGAAATTATTATTACAGTTTAAAAGAAATGAACTTACGAGTTAATTTCAAATAGATCTGATTGAAGGAAAAGAAGGTACTTCTTTTACGGTTATACGCAATGAACTCGTACTCATTCACTGTAGAGGCCATCGTTTCAAAAAAGATGGATTGCATTTTGCACGGTCGTCGGCTTATCACGACACGATAGTGATAGTGAGCTCGAGGTCACGTTATATGTACACCAAGCTTACGTGGCGAGAAAATCCAATGCTAACGTAGTTCCGTCTCACTTGTCCACACACGTGTCAATACCAAATATGTAAGTATACCTGTACTTCTATGAAATTAGATTCTTCGTTTATTCATTGAATATTAATGATATATTAAAAAGAAAGAAATAGAGAAATTATCTATGCGCGCATAACTTAAAAAATACTTGATATTTTTAACAAAAGGATCGTTGTATTCATGGATATTTTTTATTTTTTTTATACCATATAAGCATATGTAATATTTAACGAAGAAATAAAATCATTTAAAAATTAAATATCATTCTTATTGAATCATATTATTAATGAATAAAAGAAGAGAATGAAATAAAAATTCTTTGTCCGTTATCTCATTTCCATTGAGTTTTTACAATCTTGCCAGTTAGTCCTCTTTGGTGTGTAAAAAATTTGCAACAATGCAAACGATAATTCTAACAAATCTTTCCAATAATATCATCGATAATAGTAGTGATACTAGTGATATATATTGTTGTAGTAATAGTAGTATTGATCGTGTCGTCGTCATGACAGCGGTATTAGTAGTAGCAATTAAGATAACAATGTCACTAATCAGTGCGATGAAAACGTAACTGTTCTAAAATAATTTTACTACTTGTTGCCAGGCAGTCACTGACTAATACGTAAAACCAATGTTCTTTTCTTTCTTTCTTTCTTTTTTTTTCTTTTTTTTTTTTTTTTTTGAACTCGAAATACTTAGCAGAGTTATCGCATGGTCAAGCACGATTATGGAATAACATATTATACTACTTCGTTTTTATTGACACCTAATCTGAGTCGATATAACTGTTATCGTCAAAACTTTGAAAACGCTTGTAAAATCCGATTATTGAGAATTTGTGAAAAATGATTTTCCATTGACAATCGTAATAATTTTCATGTAAAAAAAAAAAAAAGAAAAAAAAAAAAGAAACACTTCTTTTATCTAATAGATAAGAGATAAAGATAATTTACATACATACAAATTAACTTTCAATATTATATGATTTTATTGATATTAATATCATTTCGATGATCCACATAGTCGATACATTTCTGAGAGAGATTTAACGGAAGATCGAAGAGAGAGAGACAGGCAGACGAATTCATAATCTCCACGTGTCAAGTTTCTTTATCAACATCTTATCTTGATCGTTGAGAGGATTGTAATTAAGAACCGTACGTTACAAGCAACGACGAAAGGTATCTCATTCGACATAAGAAACGAAAAAGATGTAAGAGGACAGGATGGACTCTCTCTCTCTCTCTCTCTCTCTCTCTCTCTCTCTCTCTCTCTCTCTCTCTCTCTCTCTCTCTCTCTCTCTCTCTCTCTCTCTTTCCGTCTTCATTGATTGACCCTATAATAATCAGAGAACTTAAGGTTATCACTTAAAATTGTCATGATTTTTTCTCCCACAAAAAGAACAAAGTTTACTAGGTTATCGATCGTACTCCAGAAGTCATTGATTATTTTTTTAACTTCCTCTCGTTTTCGTTTGAATTTATAGAATTTCGGAAGAATTATTACAAAAATAGAAATCGTCTGACACGAAAAAAAAGAGAGATAGAGAGATAGAGAGTGGGGGGAGAGAGAGAGAGAGAGAGAAAGAAAGAGAGAAGAGTTTCGTACAACCACTAATTATAAGAAAACGAGGAAATATCTGGTTAATATCATTGATCAAGTGTACATTAACGTGCGTCGCGACAGTAAATGCGGCATTATACTAATTATTACTACCCGCGATCTGCACGCCATGTATTAATTATACTGTCCACAGTGCGGTAGGTTTAATGCTTCACGCTATGACGTCATATCCGGTATAATTCGAGCAGGTAGAAGAGAACAAGTCGAAGCAATGACGGAAATTTGCATAATACGAAACACGCTCATTGCAGAAATGTGGCGGAATATAAGGGGGTATAAATGGTTAGAAAACAGGCGGCAGGAAGGGTGGGAGTAATTCGATGCGTCGTAAAGAAACAGGATAAAAGAGGGGAAAAAATGGAAAATTTAAGAAAATGGTCGAGTTAATTAAAGATTTTTCGACATTGTTATTATTTCCTTCCCATATATATATCTTTCGTATATATGATACACACACACATGAAAGATATATATTTACTCATACGTATAAAAAATATACACATACGTATAAATAAAATATGCAATATCGAAATTACTAATTTTCGCTTATAATCCTACGTGAATGAGTATCGATAAAATTGATAGGATTGGTTCTTAATCCGAGGCGAAAGCAAATGATAAAACACGTGCTTATCGAGGCTTCACGAAATCGTAACGTTAATCCCGTTCGGCTTATATTGCCAGATTGCTCACATATGTCTCTTTCGTTTCGTCCTACTTTTTTCTTTGACTTACGTCGTATTAATAACATACTTATCTTTCATCGAAAATAACAAAATTCACGGACGAAAACATGTTTATATACGGCAACATAAAATACACGTTCCTTTTTTTTTTTCTCTTAACATTGAGCATTCGAGCTTTTACACATATTATATGTTCGCCTTACCTCATTAACACTTTTCATTCTGAGAAAATATTATACGATAATATCGATCGATAATTAGTTATTATGTCAATTACAGATATATTCCTATCGATTTATCTGCATTCCACAATCGGTAATCCTCGTCTAACGCTTTTCCCGCGCAGTCACCTTCGCTTTCTACGACGCGAACGATTGTTTGCGAAATTTATTACCCGGTAATAATAGAAAATGGCAAATCTAAGATTGCACCCATAATAAGCAGTATCTGACACACCTCCGACGACTTTTAACGCGGAAAATTAGCACGCTGATTACATATTTACTTTCTCCTTTGGCCATACTCGTTCTTTTGACTTTATCAATTCTATCCCTATTTCTAATGATTTTCACGTTACTCTTCTTAATTCTCCGTAAATCCAAAAACGATCAATAAATGCAAAAAATATTAAATATGAGACTATATAAACCGCAATTTCATCATAACTTTCATCATTGCCTAATCATTTTAAGGACGACTTTTGTTAAAAAAAAAAACCTTTTATATAGTTTTATCTTATTTATCGATATTTTATTTTAGAATGATGACGCTTAAATAAATTGAAAATATTAAAAAAAAATAAATAAATAAATAACGTCTGCGTACATGTCACGAATATTTAATTTATTAAAAAAAAAAAAAAAAAAAAAAAAAAAAAATAAAAATAAAAATAAAAATAAAAAAATAAAAACAAAAACAAAAAACAAAAAATCAAATAAACAAACAAAACGAAAACAAAATTTGAACGTGCATGGTTAATGTCCTTGAAAAGTGAATGGCAAAGTATATTGGAAAATAAATATTATAAACATTGTAAATAAAGCGTAATACCAATCACCATTAATCTCACTATACGTGTTAATGAAACCCGGCCATTACTCGAATTAATGACAAATGATCGATTATCAAAGGAAGGATGATAAAAGGGGACGATGCCCGTACGGTTTAATTCGCCTAAAATCATTGTATACATGTATCCTATATCTATATATATGTACGTAGCTTGAGATATCGAAAGCAGTCGTTATATACGTAGCATTGCACGTGCCAAGCGCATACTGTCTGGAAATTGCACTGGCGCCAATTTGCATAGCCAGTGCAGCAGTGCGATGCGGTTCTACGGATGCGTATAAGTGTACGCTATAGAATACACACGTACACATTCAAACTCGGTAGTTCTCGCGAACGCCTAAAGATATATCTACATAGTATATCTATGGAGAACGCGTATGAAATAATAGTAGAAGCATATCCACGACAATAATTAGTGATAATTGTTGGTGGCACTAATTGTAAGCACTGATCGACTAATCGGAAAATCCAACTTACCGATAGCATTCTCTTATCAATGTTTAGATACGTAAAAGTTAATCGATTTCCGTTTCTTCTCCCTCTCTCTCTCTCTCGCTCTCTCTCTCTCTCTTTCTCTCTCTCTTTCTCTCTTTTTAATCTTTTTTGTCTACTCTTCTAAACAGGCAGAAAAATTCAACAATGCGAACGATGAACATTAATAGCCAGTTATCGTCAGATTTACATATATCACGATGTGATACGAAAATAAAAGAAAAAGAAAAAATATATATATTTGTACTCGTCTTTTTTTCTTTATAATAAAGATGAATAATATTTGTAAAAGTTATTATTTTCTTTTATTATGTCCTTTGATCTTGCAAATTTATATTACTAATTACGCTCAAGTACATATCTCTTAAATATATGTGAGAGAGAACATCTTTGTACGTAATATTCAAACATCAAAACTTATTAACCACATTATTAAATACGCTTTTGTTCGAATATAAGATTAAAAAGAAAATATCGTTTAATTGTGTCGAATGAATGAATAACGCTAAGAACGTTGTATCCATTCGTCCTTCTCTCTCTCTCTCTCTCTCTCATCATTTACGGTACGTCAAAATTTTCTCTCAGATATCTTCCGCTCTCCCGCGGTGTGCCGTGCGAGCCGTAAACTTTACCTCGTTGAACGGCATTTACGATCACCTTGTATACACACGGATAAGATACAAGCGACGGTCCAGCAATAAACACGAACTCACAGTCGGGGCCTCGACTATTTGCATTGCTCTGCTTTAACATTCTTATTATTGCTCACCTAATAACAAAGACTCTTATTCGTGGCTTACAATCAGAGTGAATAGTGGGAAAGAAAAAGAGAGAGAAAGAGAGAGAGAGAGAGAGAGAGAAAGAGAGAGAAAGAGAGAGAAAGAGAGGGAAATAAAAATAGCCGACCTAGATATTTCTGATCAGTTATCGACGATTTTTTTTATATCTCCTATTCCATTTTTTCTTTTCACAAGGCTTAAGGCAGAACGTATCGCATTAAATCGATTTGATATCAACTCTATCGCAATAGCCTGCTCAGCTATTCTTAATTCACTTAACGTTAGGTGTTAAGCCTTTATAAGCTGATTCTTCGTTTTCTTAGGTCACTCTTCTTCCAAACGAACGGACAACTACTAGAGTACTCCTCTTTGTGTTATACCGGTCGAATTCAAAACAAAGTCACATGGATTCGTTGTTTCGAACGATCCGAGACATTTATCGGAAATTTAACTGCGAAAATAGCTTTTACTTTAGGTCCATTTGTAAGATAAGAAAAAAGGAGAGAACGTAGAATCTTTTCTGAACTTTGACCATATCAGTGATCGTATTTTCTTTGCGAAATAGATAAACTAAGATTCTTTTTAAAAAGAAAGATCGATTTATGAATTAACATAATGATAAATGATATATATATATATATATATATATATATATATATATATCATGGATACTTAACTTCACTAATTTTATTTTAAATATGTATCTAAATATAATATACATTCACTTTCTTAATTAATTTGTGTGTCAAAGTTTACCAACGATTTTATTAATGCGTACTGATTATTTTTATCATTTCCCTTTTACGAAGAAAAAAAAGAAAAGAAAAAAAATAAATAAAATAAAAATTAAAAAAAATTTTAAGAGAAAGGAATAAAGAAAAAACTATGATGAATATTTAACATTCATACTGATCGATGTTGACTTGTTAATTTGTACAAAGTAAATCAACGAGCTGTTAAATAGAAATACGAGATGTACAATTAAAAGGGTTTGACAGGTTACGACAGATCAAACACAATTTAGACATTGTTTTTCCTTTCCATTTGCGAAGAGAGACGAGCATCGTTTAACGAATGAAAAATCCTCAAGTTCTAGTCAAGTACGTAAGAATACTTCCTGGTATTTGCTAGTAGGTACTTCACTCGTGCAAGGTTTACGAAAAATTGTAGGAACGATAAGGAAGACGTTTCGTGCTGTGTTATCTGATTCTTGTGGAATTCGATGACGCGGTGTGAACGCAATGCTACCAGAACTCCGATCTTTCTTTACATTTCTCGATCGTAAATAAACGATTCGGTCTTTTATATTTACTATTTCGTCGATTTAAATGATCGAGTTCGTCGAATATCATGAGAACTGACGTATTTACGAAAACATAATAGATACTTTCTTATCTGTCTAGAAATAAATCTTAAAATATGAAGATGTTCTAATATCATGTATTGTATAAATATAACATGTTTCACTTATATATTCTTATCTTCGAATAATTACATAATACATGTAATTAAGTATATTTTATACGTCTTCTATAATAACGGAGTGATAATACGTTGTTAATTTGCTTGAAATTAAATCAAAAGTAACGTTACGAAGTATTTTTTCAAAAGTCTTTTTTATATTAAATATTAATTTAAACCAACGAGATGGACTTTTTTGTTGCAAAAGTATCAGTTATTATCTATAATCGTTTCTCGATAAGATTGACGATGAAATGTATAAAATATACAATAAAGTATAATTCTAAACAATAATTCCTTTGACAACATTTTTATTTTCTGAACAATATTTGGAAATAAAATAATTTTAACTCGTTAGGAGGAATTTAATTTCGCGGTAACACCACGTAGACGATATCGTGCGAATATCTTTTATCATGTTTATATTATATACGTATACATATATACACACATACACATATAAAACGTGAGCGTGAGTGTTAATTTAATTTTTATCAAACGCTTGTATCTGCTAACAAAGGAAAGAAAAAAAAGAAAGGTGTCCGGTACAAAACGACGGGAAAGAAACTTTCTCCGTAGCAAGTATGCAGAAAGCGAGTACAATAAATTTCTCATAATGCAAATGATTTTCTAAGAAAGCCAACAACGCAAAGGGCAAAATGAAAATAATCGATCTTTTCGGTGGTACACCTTGATTGTTTACGAGGCCGAGCACGGGTCGAGCATTTCCAATATTTTTTTATTCCAACTCTCATTTTTATTCTCTCTTTCCTTTCCTCTTTTTATATTTCTTAAAAAAAATTCTTCAAATGTATGAGATAAATAGTTTCAATTTAAACGAGATTTAAACGAATTATTAATCAACTTTACGAGAAAATATTTATAAGAAATATTGCAGAAGTAAAGCCAATCGACCAGTTAAAAAGAAAATTGAAGATAACTAAAACATTACGTAGACATAAAATTAAAAAACTGTTGTACTTTGTTAATTTTTTAATTATTATCAAAGTCTTATATAATTCAATTTTTACGAGATAAAGACGTATTTCAATTTATACGAGATTTAAATAAATTATTGATCTACTTTATTCAGAAAATATTTAGAAAGAAACATTGCAAAAGTCAAATCGATTAACCGATTTTAACGAACATAAAATAATACTAAATAAAAAAAAAAAAAAAAAAAAAAAAAACACATCGACACCAAATATGTGTTTTATGAATGTAAAAAATATTAAAAAAAAACTAACATCTTGATTTTACTATTATTATCATTGACGATTAACGGCAAATCAGTGAATCGTTCCATTTTTATCGCATCTATTATTAAATCTTGTATAATTTTCACTCGTAATATACTAAAAGAGTTCTAGTACTAGAAGCAGTAATAGTAATAGTAGTAGTAGTAACCATTCCACGCAAACGCCTACCTCCTTTATTTTCTGTCCGACATCCGGTCGCTAGCGTACGCTCGCAATTTCCGGAAGCGAGTAAGGTGAGGAGTCTCTCTCTCTCTCTCTCTCTCTCTCTCTCTCTCTCTCTCTCTCTCTCTCTTTCTTTCTTTTTCTCCATTCACGCAGCAGCACCACCGTCGCTCGTATACAAATCGCAGCTCACGTGCTCCCCTCGTCGGTACGCCAAGTGGCACGCTCTCGTGACTTCGAAGAAATGATTTGCACGAGCGCGCCTCCACGAACTCCCACGCCTCCGAATAACTTTTTCGATCGTGCAACTTGCCTCATAAACGGAGGTGTACGTATGGACGTGCAAGAAAAAGAGAGAGAGAGAGAGAGAGAGAGAGAGAGAGAGAGAAAGAGAGAGAGAGAAAGGGAGGGAGGGAGAAAATGGCCTCACCCACTCGATTACGACGTATTCGATTATTATTTATATCGATAACCGAGATTATTATTAATTATAAATGATTAATTGAGAGATTAATTCAATTAAAATCACAGACAATGGATTTTATCATTTCCATATAAAATATTTTAAATGTTCACCAGTTGAAGATATATAAAATTTTAATAATAATAATAATAATAATAATAATAATAATAATAATAATAATAATAATAATAATAATAATAATAATAATAATAATAATAATAATAATAATAATAATAATAATAATAATAATAATAATAATAATAATAATAATAATAATAATAATAATAATAATAATAATAATAATAATAATAATAATAATAATAATAATAATAATAATAATAATAATAATAATAATAATAATAATAATAATAATAATAATAATAATAATAATAATAATAATAATAATAATAATAATAATAATAATAATAATAATAATAATAATAATAATAATAATAATAATAATAATAATAATAATAATAATAATAATAATAATAATAATAATAATAATAATAATAATAATAATAATAATAATAATAATAATAATAATAATAATAATAATAATAATAATAATAATAATAATAATAATAATAATAATAATAATAATAATAATAATAATAATAATAATAATAAAAATAATAATAATAATAAGACGAATTTAGTATAAATAATGTGAAATGATTAATACATTCGTCGTCAAATTCTGTACAATATTAAATGTATTTACAATTTGTTACGTAATAAGGAAATTAAAAAATGATTTCAATAATATTGCGAATTGAAGAAATTTTGTCATTTAACACGATATAAAATAAATAAATAATATGACAAAAAATAACATGACAGTTTTAAAATAACTCCTACAGTAACGTCAATATCTATCGATTTATCATACTTAATGCACACGCATTGTATTGAGGAAAAAAAAAAAAGTAAAAAAGAAGTTGGATAGACATATAGGAAGTTGAATTTTTCTCGTAACATGGCTTATAAAATAAGTACACCTTGTCAACTTTCTAATATGTTAATAATAGTTAACGTAGTATCTTTATACGGTCGAACACATCGGGTGCTTTTAAAAGCTTTGTTGTGCCATTAAAACAGGTTGTTTAAAATTTATAAACTTTTGATAAAAATATCATCGCGAAACTCGTAATTAATCAAACTCGAAAATCGATCTTTTTAATTATTATAAAATACTCAATCAAATATTCAAATATATAATTTACCATGTTACCTTAAATAAAAAAAAAAAAAAGAAAAGAAAAAAAGAAAAAAAAGAAAAAAAAAGGAAAAACTTATAATTATAAAATTTCTTGATATAAACGTATCAGGAATTTTTTTTTTTTTTCCATAAAAAACAAAACCGGAAAATAAAACCAGTTAACTTGGATCAATGTATTAAGAATAATTTATGTCATTCCAACTTCTTAATACTGCTTTCTTTAAAAAATTACAAAATATATTCGCCGTTAAAAGAAGGAATTACATTAACGTCGCGTTTCAAGGAATCCTGCCTTTAATACTTTTCTGTGCTTTTTAAAATTTGCTTGATATATATATCATAAACACACATATATATATATATATATATATATATATATATATATATATATGTTTATGTACAATATAGATATATGTGAGTGTACTTGAGGTTCGAGAAGAGAGCACGTGTCTTAACGATGCACCAACTGGCATGACCGGTTCGATCAAAGAAATCATTCGTATATGCGGGCACGTTATCGTGACCGAGGTTATTCGACCGCGCACGAACGATAATTAAGTCTCGACACACTCGAAGGCCTTTAAAAGAACCTCTTCTACCGCAGTCCATTCTAACCTTTGCTACTACTCTTTAAAAATAATTATTATGAAAATATTCTTTTCAAGTAGTCCTTAACGTATAAACGAACAATCGAAACTCCTCATTATTGCTACATATTAATATTAATAATTTTAATATGCGTGTAGGCGTGTTTGTAAAAACATGTACGCTTGTATTTATTATTCATAAACGCTCATATATATATGATACATGAATATCATTAATTTCCTAATGAAGCAATCGGTTAGAATCTCGTTATTTTGTATTTTCTATCGTTCGATATGAAGTACTTACTAATTCATGCACTCACGTGTTGGACTTAATCCTTTGTTCGTTGTACCTACGATGAAAATCGAGTAGCTCGTCTACCAAACCAGCTTGGATCATGGAATCGACTCTTTGACTTAGCCGCTCATCAAGAATTTTCTATAAAAATTTCAAAAAATAAGAGGCTTGTATTATTAATCACTCAGTCATCGAACATATATTAGCTATCAATGAAAATTCCATCGTTCGATTACAAAATTTTTCAAATTACGATGTATTTTAATTTCCGCAATAATTAAATTTTTAAACTTCTTCTATTTCTCTTTTTCTTTATCTAATATTGAAAATCTCACCTTTCTTTTGACGATCAATATAACAAATCACGATTTATAATCAACGCTTAGATTTTCGAATTAAAATCAAACGGGTTGGCAAACTCGTTTTAGTTAGACGTTATTAAATTGTCAATATGATTAACGACAAAATCAAAAAATTCGTCGTTATTCAAAGTACCACGAAAATCATGGTAATTTTTTCATTTTATTCATGTATACATGTTATAAATGGATTATAAAAATAGTACGACCTCCCAGACAAGAATCACGTTTATGATACTTCGATAAGCGTGAATAGAGTAGTGACTCGATAAAATGGAAATGTTCAATAACGATATCGATGACAAATGTCGTTTAAGCTACAGCAACGTAACGACATTGTGTAAGATAAATATTTTCGATATCAATTAAAATCGTACGTGACATTTAAGACGAATTAGACGGCCATTACTGCTTCTTTCTCGTCGTTCTCTGCTTTTAGAAAAGAAAAGAAAAAAAAAAAGAAAAAAAAAATAGAAAAAAAATAAGAAGAAGATAAAGAAAAAGAAATAAAAAGAGGAGGAAATAAAACAAACGGCCTCGATAGATTTCAAAGAGTTTTACTATTATCTCTCGAAGCTATGTATACGACCTTGCTAATAGTAAAGACACGTTAGAAACGTGTCCTCGAAATTGTCAAGTGTAAAATTCCTGTTCGGTCGAGCGTATCGTCGATCGAACGCTTGTAGAAGTATAAGTATATATGTGTGTAAATTTTACAAGAGCGATACATCACTTCAACGTGCTTAGATTTACAAATCCGTATACATGCTGGCTCCCAAAATGGTCAGTTCGCCGAATTGCGAATATAAAGAAGATTTTCTACGACGTAGAAATCGACACGTCGAGAAACGAGTCGATCGATCGAAATCATCCGAGTCACGGTTTGCTCGATGGCAAAACTATTCTAAACGGATCGCGATCGAATGTCCTAGAGCGTGCGAGTGAGACGAAAGAACGTTAGAAAGTGAGCTAAGAGCGAGGGCTTCGTCAAATACAAACGCAAGGCGCGCAAACAAAGCATAGAAAGCGAGTTTGCACGCGTCTGTCGCATTTATGTGTACCTAAAAGTTAGCAGAGTCATGCTCAGGATAAATACCGTTCTATATTTAGTTTTTTTTTTTTCTTTCTCTGTCTCTCATTATATACAGAGGACACTGCCGCATTCCTCGTTAACGCGCTTGATATTTATAGCCGTGCGATCTCGATGTTCTGCGTGCAAAATTCTAAAAAAGGAATTACTATGTATATAAAACGTCCGTCGTGTCGTTATGTCACACGACTTAATTCCAATTAATGAAAAAAAAAGAAAAGAAAAAGAAAAAAAAAATATAACTAAGGATTCTTAACTTAGAGAAATAAATATCAGATTCGTACGAAATAGTTACAAAATATTTACTCGTTTTTATCTTTGGTATTAGATGTATAAATAAAATAGAAAGTGAACTCAGCTATTAACAAAGTTATGATATTTATAAAATAAATGTCACGCTATCTGAAATGAACGATAAAATTATCTAATGATTACCTGTTCGCTACAAAAAAAAAGTGGCTTAAATATTGAACCGTTTCGTTTAACGATGTCGCTAAAAGAAAAAAATTACTTTAATTAGATTTTAAATTATCGTCGATCGCAAAGTATCAACGAACTTTCAATGAAAAAGATAACGAAGGAAATGATTTTTAAATAAAGGAAGTATTAAAGTTCAATAGAAAAAAAAAAAAGAAATAAATAAAACGTAAAACTAAATACTCGATTTAAATGCAAGATAGACTCATAAGGAAGGCATACGTTCGAACGGCAAAAGGACACGCTAAAGGGTACAGAGAAAAAGACAAGAAAAGGGTCCGTGAAGGACGGTATACTAAGGCGAGAGCTGAGAATCGTTCTCACGCTCGTTCACGGTTAAAACGCGACCTCCGCAACCCGTTTTGGCTATGTTCACTTTAAATTGTATTTAAATGCCGGCCTGTCGACCCTACACGCGTGGCCGTGTTCGCGCGCGCGCAACCGCGTACTCTTTCTCTCTTACTTCCACTCACTCTCTTCCACGCGTTCATTCATGATCAAGCAGCATATACCACCTCGTCCCTTAGCCACCACAGCAAGCGATGACGCAAGCTGACCAAAGTCAGTATTTGATGATCGTCGTGATGTATATATGTGCATATATAAATATATATATATATATATATATATATATATATATATATATATGTGAACTATCAAGATGTATGACATAATTGTGTTTGCATGTGTGTGTGTATATATATATATATATATATATATATATATATATATATATATATATATATTTATATATAGATACACACACATATATGTACATACATTCCTCTTCCTCTCTATTCCTTTCTATTTGCTCAGTTTTCTCGTCTATAAGACATATCTTCAAAGGAATATTTTCTATTTCATGGCATTAAATAGAGATACGAATAAAAGTTGAATTATTTATCAATTTATTTTATATACGAAAGATTTTAATTTATATTTTCAAATTCGATTGAATCTTTAATTATGATGTTTTAATTTTATTTTCTTTTTTTTTTCGAATTTTATTGGCATAGTAAATGGCTATAAAATATATATAATTATAAATATAATATATATATATATACCGATGATCATATTACACGGACTTAATTTTCTTATTATTTTTCTTACGGAATATATAATCGCAAATTAATTTTATCTCTCCACTTTCACGCTTTTTTTTGTACATACAATATATGCGTACGCTTTACGAGCTTCCCAAGTGGCGTATATACACTTTTACATTTCTCGTTACGTAGAGCTAACATGTCTTTCGATCGATACATAAAATGTAAAGCGTCGACGCACGAAGATTGACGAGCCTCGCTAACGATGACCATTGTGAAGAGGCAGATCGATCAAGGATAAAGAACCTTTTGATTTCATCGCAAGAACGGTACCATTGAAAACTTGCTTGGCGCGAAATTCGAACGAGTTCAACGAGTTCCAATCGTTTCGAATGTTTTTATTCTCCTTTAAAAAGAAGTTTTGCTCATCAATTATAAGAAGCAATAAGAACTGTCATACAAGATATTTAAATATAAATTATACGTCAAATAAAATTATAAATATAAATTAATATCCTCGAAAAACATTGACTCTTTACTGCACGATTTTTGTATACATTTGCAGAAGAAAATTATTATTTTATCAGTTATTAAATAAATATTAAAATAAAAATAATTGTAAAATTACGAGATCATAAATTTTTGACACAAAAGTTAATGAAAATCTAATTTGTTACACGTATCTTATTACCTTAAATATTAATATTTTGTAATATCGAAATCCTATATGCAATTAAGAGTTAAAATAAGATAATTAAATTATAGTAGAACTTCTTGTATATGATCCGAACAGATTAATTAATCAGAATTTTCCTTTTAAATTTCAAATGGTCACTTCGAAAATCGAGGAATAAACCGCACGAGTTTAATGAGCACTCCAATCATCGAAGTACCTTAGCGAAAATTTACAGTGTATTTTACAACGTGAATGCATTCTGGTACTTAAAGCCAAGCGGTTTGACACATCGTCGGCAAAGCACAAAGGTACATCCACTCGTTCTAATTATATCTTTTTAATAGTGGTATAACGGGTCGCTTGAGAGCTCGATGACCGTTCGAAAGTGCCTCTAATGGAGCCACTAATAGACGGGGTAGCTGGAAAAGTCATTCGTTAAAAATCCTTTTTTTTTGGTACTCCTCCCCTATCTCACCTTTCTCCTTTTTCATTCGCTTTTCTTTTATTATCTGTCATTAAATAAAATAAACATCAAATTAGCCGTTGTATAATTGTTTGATGACTATCCATTTGGTGAAACCACACATAAAACTTTGTTACGTAATCGACGAAGATCATATAATTTTCTTAACTATAAGAGTCACATTGAGGAACGTTAAAGAAACGAAACTATTATAGAAAGCCTTCTCCTATCTCTCCTTCTCCTTTGCTAAAATCAGGCCAAGGTCTTAGAGTCGAGAAAGAAAAAGTAGAAGTAGAAGTAGAAGTAGAAGTAGAAATGGAAGGTTACGATTGAAGAGAACGACGAAGGGAACGATTCGTGTGACTTTTCACGACCCCATTTAGGATAACTTGAGAGTCACAAGAGCAATCGTCTATTTCGTAAAGATTTCTCTCGAAGGATAAAATTAGCAGAAAAATTAAAATTAGCTTGGCTTTATCGATGGAAAAATCTTATCGAAAAAGAACGATAAAATTTTTATCTTCTGTTCTGTCCTGTTCTACTTCGATATTAAATTGACAAATGACATACATTCAAGAAAAATAATACTTCGATGAAAACGTAAAAAAAGGATAAGGATAATTATCGATAAGATAAATCGGATTCGGACGCTCATTAGTTTCTCATCCATTTAACGTGACGATTATCGATAAATTTCGACGATCGTTTCGATAATAAATTAAATTATGTTCGATCTGGATCGATTCAATGATATAAAAGGAATACCAAGTGTAACTTCCTTCGCTTGTGTATTTCAAGAATTTAAAAAAATATAATCGTATAAAAGATAAATGACATTTATATCATATCATATCTCAGTGTTCATATCAGATCAATGAGGTATAAAGAATATAAGAAAAATTAACCAATGGAAAATAGAGTAATAAAATGTCTAATTAAAAATAATACCTAATAGTTTTCTCTTTCTCCTTTGAGATTTAGTAAGAATATCTAATGATTCGATGAATCGTTTATCGTTGAACTCGAATTGTACTCGTCATAAAAAAAAAAAAAAGAAAAAAAAAATAAATAAAACAGAATGAATAATATTTGATAAACTAGTCGAACTCTGTCATAACGGAGCCGCGCGAACTAATTATACGGACTGGTACGCATAATTTGTTCGTCGAGCATGGTGTCGTCGTTGTCCCCTATGCGTCCCGATGATATTCCGATGTCCTGTTACGATTATAAACGCTCGACGTAGTCCACGTTGTCGTCGTAGTCGTATCGTGGGTGTCTGTATCTACTTACACGAACGTTGTACCCAAGCTACCCACTTTTTCCACTGCAAATGGACAGAACGACCTTCGGCCGAATCAATGATCCCGTCTGGAGGTGAAAAAGTCAAAGGCGCGGTTTGGCAAGTGCACGCGCGTGCGTGAGTCTGTGCGTAGCTGGGTACACGTGTGTGCGAGCAACACAGAAAGCCTAGCACGATTAGATCTTGTAAACGGGCGACGAGTCTCGCTTATTTCCTCGAAATCAAGCGAGTCGTATCGTTATTGTTACAGAACACGAAACTTTGGAATTTCTTATTAATATTTTTATAGATCATCGTCAAAAAGCATGATAATTTTGAACGGGTGTAATAATAAAAAGGTTTAATAAGATATAATCGAATCGATATGTAGAACGTATGTTAAATATATCGAATCTAATAAATTAATTAGAAAGAAAGAGAGAGAGAGAGAGAGAGAAATTTATAGAACACTTTGTTTGCATGCAAACATTTATTACGTACGATAGACATTTACATTTCGTCTTCTATAATTACTTTATCTTTTCGATTAGATAATTAACGATCTATAAAGGAAATCTAACAGTATTATTATTTTCTCTTTTTTTTCCTTCATATTATTATTTATAATGAATAATTAATAACATTTTTAAGTAATATGAGAAGTGATTAGAATGATCGGATCATTTTTCTCGATTAATTTAAATAATTGGACTTCTCTTACGTATACACGTAAGTACGTATGAATCATATTACTTCTGCAACACTTAGCAAAATCTGAGGGACGCCGAATTACGTGGGATGTTCTGTTTTCGCTCGAAGCAAGTGAGTCAAAGGAGAGCCGTGGTTTCTCTCGCCTACAATTTAGATAAATGGCTTTCCCTAATAATGAAACGTGCCGTTAGCGAACTACGTTATTCTCCGTGAGAACTCGTTTGTTTCTTACGATATTTGGTGGTACGGAATTGTAAATGAATATAAATGAAATGAAGAAATGAAACGGAAGGAAAAAAGAAAATGGAAAAAAAATACGAAATACGAATGGAATTGTTTCACTGGAACGAATGAAAATTGTACAAACACGATAAATATAAAATAAATCGATTTTTTATAAACCGATAAAATTTTCTAATTACAATCTCATATATCTGTTTCCTATAAGCTAATTCATACTCGAACATTAATGTTTGTTAAATATAAGTTTTATTAAAAATTTTACATTATATCATTTTTTTTGTTTTTGTTTGACGAGATAAAAGAAAATTGGATTATAAAAGATTAAAGTACGTAGTGTAAAGAAGAATAATTGACAAAAAAATAAAGTGCTTTTTCTCCATTCAAGTTTTTTTGCAACATCGCCAATGAAAAGTTTCAAGAACAGATGCATTCGCTTTATCTTTATAGAATCAAAGGATCAAAGAAAAAGAACAAAAAAGAGAAAAGAAAAAAGAACAAAAAATTAAAAAAAAAAAAGGAGAAAAAAGGCGGCGTTCTACTAGTCAGAAAGATAAGAAGAACCGCGTGCTACGCGAGTGAGGTTACGCCTCGGGAATCTTGTACCGTATTCTCATCGAAGAGAATTCTTTTTGCTTCTCTATTTTTGGCGGCAACTCGTTACGAAGCCCCTAGGTATAATATCTCGATCGGCGAGAGGTATGAGAGTGAAAGAAAAAAAAAAATAATAGAGAAAGAGAATCGATACAGAGAATGAAAAGAGAAGAAAATAAAATATAGAAGAGGAAAGATGCGATTTAAAAAGGTAGAGGTACAAAAGCGTTATACGACCCCAACACCTCCATCGAATCACTTTTCTAAGAAGGATTGTCGACAGATTTTTCAAACCGAGCGCCATGAAGAACGCTATCCCTATACGATTTTCTATCTTCGAGATAAAGGAAAAAAGATTTCAAAAGATGAATGAAAGTGATTTTTAATAACTTCTCACGTATTTTTGATTTAACGATTGAAAGGATTTTTATTGAATGAACAATAATGAAACAAAAATTATGTAATAAGAAATAAGTAACTTAATGAAATAAAACAAAAAATTAATCGATTAAGTAAGTGTGAGTTAAACAACTTATTTTTTTTTCTTTACACGTACACATTACTCTATTGCTATAAAAAAAAAAAAAAAAAAAAATGAATGAAAACGATAGCAGATATCGTATCAATGATCTATAAGGATTCTCTTCAAAAACAATGCCAATAAAATAGTTCAATTTTCTAGAGTTATCTTAGGAAAGATAATAACCGTAATAAAATCTAACGATCTATATTTTCTTAGTTTCGTCGAACAACCTAATAAAAGCTTTGTTTTATTTTCTACAAAAATCTATCGTATTATGTATTTCTTAATGTTCGACTATCGTTATGATCTTTAGGTTCGTATAGTTTTTATAATTAACAAAATCTCAAGAATTTTTATGCTTTTCCCATTATAGCAACGTGTAACTTTATTTTTTTTTTTGTTTTGTTTTTTTTTTTTTAATCAAATTGATTATTATGTGATGAAATATTTCGAAGCAACTAGATATTTTTTTTAATCGTTTTTCTCTCTCTCTCTCCCTCTCTCTCTTTCATTCTCTCTTTCTACTCATTATTTCGATACGTTTAACGTTCGACGTTAACACGATCGTTTCAACTTTTAAAAAGAAAGATCCTATTAATCCGTTTAAGAGCAAACACGCTTTCGTGAGCTCGCTCGTAAATTCTCTCGTAAATTTCCGTAAAGGAAGACCGCCGTGACGTAAAATCTTTACCCATATTCTATGGGAAATTATATGCTTTTTGGGCCGATGATCGATGAGTCTCTTTCAATTTTTTTTTTTCTTTCTATTTTAAAAACCACATACGTATACGTATGTATTTTAAAGTGTTAATTTTTGCATCACGTTTGGTACCAACATTCGATTTATGCTAAAATCGAAGGTGTTAATTGAAAAGATAAAATATGACGGTTTTGCGAGATGAAGTATAAAAAGAAAACGGATAGAGAAGAGAGAGAGAAAGAGAGAGAGAACAAGAGAGAGAGAGAGAGAGAGAGAGAGAGAGAACAAGAGAGAGAGAGAGAGAGAGAGAGAGAGAAAGAGAGAAAGAGAGAGCAAAAAAAGAAAGAGAGGGAGAGTCAGAAGGAGAGATGGAAGAGAAAGTAATTATTTTCGAGCGAAAGTTAACGAACAGGGCTGAACACGTAATGATGCTTATTTTCCACGTCCACGTCTTTTCTAAACGACAGGAATCTCTCGAGGCGAAAAAAGAAGAGAGAGAGAAAGAGAAAGAGAAAGAGAGAAAGATTATAAGCTCTCATCTCTTGACACGACATATCACGTGTGTCATGTGCTTGCTCACGTTTACAGCAAATTCAGCCGAATAAAAAGCTCTCGCATCTCTTCTCTCCCCTCTCTTTCATTTCCTCCTCTTCCTCATCATCCTACTCGCGCAGCAAACATCCCACCTCCATCTCTGTCTCTCTTTCTCTTTCTCTTTCTATATATTCCTCCGTTGGTTCATTCTCGGTGCGGGTTGCCGGAAATGCCGTGCGTGCCGCACTCTCTAAAACCACCGACAGTTAGATCCGTATGCGAAATGCAGCCAATAAAAAAGCAAACCGATATGCCCGGGAGAGGAAGGATAGACGATAGAAAAAAACTGACGCCGGTTCGAGCAAGCCAGCTCACTCGACCGCCAACGACTACTTGCTTTGCTCGTTTACTCGCGCATATTCGCATCGAGTCTTTTCGATGTCTTTATACCCTTCCCTCTTAAATAAACCTTTTCTTTCAATCGTTCAAGTTCGATTTGAAATAGAGTAAAGTAAACCAACCATCGAAATTATTGTTATAACTCTGAGAATTATTAATCTAACTTCTCACAATTTAATCATATACTCTTGTACTATTTTCCTTCCTTTCGGACATAATGAAAGATCGAAAGAAATCGAAGATCAATTTGTTTTTATCTTTCTCGTGAAAAATATTCGAATGATATCGAATATTTTCTCTTAATTTTATTTCCTTTTTTGTTTTGATTTGTTAAAAATCTTAAGTTAATTTTATTTATTCGTCTTCAAACATTTTCTTTTTTTCTTTCTTTTTTTTTTTTGCGATCTAAAATATCTTTTAGAAAATTATTACATATAAATATTTTGTTTAAATCGAACGATAAAGACGATTATTAGTTAATTAAATTTCTAATTCAATATACCAGCATAAAATCATCGATATAGTAGAGATTATATAATAGAGAAACAATATAGAGAAGCACGGCATCGCAAAGAAGAATCGTTCCACGCTCTGTCAGTTCACCTTCCGCTCGGAGTTTTCCGCGCGACGCAGCTCGCTTCTCGCGGGCAAAGCCCTTTTAATTGCTCTAATAATAACATAGCTCGCACTCTCGTCCGTCTTAAAAAGCGTTCTACGCCTTCGAATCGTGGGAGGCGTGATCTAATTTTAAAAGATAACTCTCTCTCTCTCTCTCTCTCTCTCTCTCTCTCTCTCTCTCTCTCTCTCTCTCTCTCTCTCTCTCTCTCTCACTCACTCACTCACTCATTCTGGTTCTTTCTTCACATTGAGAAAAATATTTAAAAACTCGATAATTTTTCAATAGCTTTTGAAATTTACACGAATAAGTCACCGGACAGTTATTGTTAGGATTTTCCCATGTTGACAACTTCCCGGATTCTAAAGTACCGCGGATTGGTCTGGTCTCTGGACTTCCTTGATGACTTTCCTGAAACCGCGATAAATAAACGATAGAGTAAAGATCCTGCTGTGACCACAAATTTCTTTCTGAATGAACGATTCATTCTAATAAAGAGAGCACGCTTCTACATATCAAAAACGAAATTCTGTTTATAAAGAACCTATTAAAAGAATGATCAATCCATATAATATCATTGAAACATTTTAAAAGTAGTGACTTTTTAAAGCGAATAATCGAACAATAGTTAACTGTTCGATCTTTAAATATAAGCGCACCAATTTAACACGTTTATCGTCGAACAAATTAAACACAAATCAATCCATTTAATAACTATCCATAATAACATTTACTGGATAAAAAATATAAAAGAATTCATTATCATACTTCTTTATATAATTTTAATATTATTAGAAAATATACTTTTAATTTTCTAAATGTCATCAATAAATATCTTGAAAACATTTAAAAATAAAATTTACAAAATTGAGTATTAATGATAATTAATATATTAATTTTCTAAAATCCAATTTTTTTCTAATGAAAAATCTAAACAAAAATTATAGAATATAATGTCAGAGTCATAATATTCCTTATACTAAGAATAACGTATACTTAAAAAAAAAAAAGAAAAAACATTAAAAAGTACGGACATGAAGTACTAATTAATTTTCCAACGTTAAAATGAAATACTTAAAACTTAAAAAAATAGATAAAATCAAAATTACACAGCATTACAGAGGTTAGTTATACAATAGTTATAAAAATCGGCTTTTCTAAAAATGAAATTATCGTTAAGTGTTCAAAGATAAAAGATAGAACGAAACTATAATAAATAATAATTGATAAAGGATACTTAGAAATGAAAAGAAAAATAAACCGTCCTTGAATATATACCATGGAAGAAAGTCATCCACCTACGTCTGGTGGTCGTTTACACGAAGAGTGCAAACTCCAACGAGTGGGTTTCGGACTCGGAAGGGCTCCATCGTCCTTCTCCACCTCGTAGTCGTCGTCGTCGTTGTCGTCGGTGGCAGGAAGTGACGACATATCCGACGGCGTTTATCTTCGACACGGCGTGTCCGACTTGAGCGTACAAAACGGCAGCTGTCGGCCAAGTGGCATTCTCCTGCGTAGAGACTTTAAACTTTGCGATTCCCGTTGCGTGCGATCACACGCACGCACGCACGCACGCATGCTCTCGCAAATGAGAAAGAGAAAGAAAGGAGATGGAGGGAAAGAGAGAGAGAGAGAGAGAGAGAGAGAGAAAGAGAAAGAAAGAATGAGAGAGAGAGAGAGAGAGAAAGAAAGAAAGAAAGAAAGAAAGAAAGAAAGCAAAGAGGAACGCGATACTCGGACTAAGAGAGGAAGGAAAAAGTTACGTCGACTTGAACGAGTAAGGGAAAAGAAGGAGGAGGAGAAAGAAGAGGTAAAGAAGAAGAGGAGGAAGAAGAAGAGGTGGAGAAGAAGAAGGGTTCGCGAAAGGAGAAAGGAAAAGGAGGCGACTGCCGGTCGTGCAGAGTCGCCAGATGCGCGGCACATTTTAATTAACGTCCAGACATCCTCCGAGACGAATGACCCCGAGCTCAGGGCCACTCGATGCCCCCCTTTTTCTGAAGAACGTACGACCCTTTCGTGTCTCTCTTTCCCTCTCTTTTCTTCTTCTTCATCTTCTTCATCTTCTCCTCCTCCTTCTCCACCTCCTCCTCCTTCTCCTCTTCTTTATTCTTCTTGAACTGATGAATAGGCGAGAATCGAGTGGATAACAGGAAGTCGACTCATTCGATCCTGACCCTTCTTTATTTATATTTCTTTTTCTTTCACCGTTAATTTCATATATACTTCTATATTTGTCGGTTCTAAACAATGCTAATACCTCTAACAGAGAACATATGGAATTGTAATATCTAATAAATATAATCTTACATCCGTCTTTGTCTTTTCCTTTAATGGGAGCGAACGTACCCATATAAAAATTAAGTTTAACGTTCTAAAACATCAATGCTTCTTTCGTTGAATATCAATTGAGTTTCGAAATGGAATGGCCATGTTTTTAATCGTCGTAATATTAGTTTTATTTTAGAACCATCACCTTATATTAAAATCTGGGAAAAATATTCGAAGAAGAAACCGGCAAAGCTCTAAAGAAAGATTCACAAAGAATTGCAACTACGATAAAGAGAGAGTTCGTGTAAACAGGTTGTATCGCTCGTCTATGTAATCTGAACGTGCAAACATCGGCGAACAGAGAAGTTATTCTTGATAACTTACGAAAATCGATCGCTAATCGCTTCTCAGACATGGCATTCCGTCGAATGCGAGAGAAGTGCTTGCTGGCTGACTATACTATTCAGAGAAAGACGGACGGACGGACGGACAGGGGTGTATTCGCGTAAATCTATTATAGGAATTGATTCCAGAAAACAATAGAATTCACGTGATTTTTTGATGAATGACAATCAATCAAAGATTCACTTCCATGATTTGTTTTAAAAGAAATATGAAAAATCACACAAAGTTATTAATCACAAAAAGTTATTATTATTTGTTTCTATGTAAATTCCTTTAATTTTTAAGTGCATGTGTTCATGCAGAATTATTCAATATTGATAAATTAAATGTAAGTTAAAAAAAAAAAAAAAAAAAAAAAAAAATATGACAGTCAAATTTCTCCATTATTTCAGCTTTAATATTCACTTAAATATGATTAGTATAATAAAACAAAATTTAATGTAAACACCTTTTTTCTTTCGTGAAACCTTGAAACCTTGAAATAATTTTATGCATTAGAACTTTAAAATAGTTTTCGGGATAGATTGATGGACTGAACAAAATCAACTTCGAATATTTACCATATTCAATTTTTTTACTGTTACAAAATCATAGTGATTGGAAAAGAACGTTGCAACGTTCGAAAAATATCGTAGATGCGTCCCTGAGATTGCACAGCGCCACGCCACGGCAATAGGTGCACGTTGGAATTACGTTGCCGGCGAGTCATTCATAAAAATAACGCGGTCGGCGCACGCGAACGCGTCTACTACTACTACTATGAGTCGCATTCGGAGCTTGGCTTTGAAAGAGAGGAGAACGCGCTACTACTACTACGAGCCTTGCTTACGATTGTAGCGCGTAAAAACATAAAAATTCACGGACGGATGCACGGCCTGACTGGGATCATATATATGTGTGTATGTCAGTGTTCCCGTGTATTATGTATATAATGTTATTTTTATATAGATTGCCAAGAGGAAACATCAAGTGTTAATGATTCAACTTTAATCATAATCGTTTTCCTTTTTTTCTTTTTCTATTTTTAAAATAATTTATTTTTAAAATAATATATTTTAATTTATATATATATATAAAGTATAATTTGTTAATTTAATTTTTTAAAATAAAATATTTATTTGTTATATATATATATATATATATATATATATATATATATATATATATAAAATATATCTTATATATAATATGTAATTAATAAAAAAATAATTTAAAAGAAGAATGTACATATAATAATATATATAAAATGTAGTTTGTATATATAATCGATAAATAAATAAATAAATTTAGGTAATCTAATTAACAAATAAGATAAAATACGATTTCTGATTTATGACTTGTTATAATAAAAAATTACTTTGTATTTAGATCGATTTGTATTTCTAACACTCATTTTTACCACATACTATTTCTTACCACACGCACCTATATTACTATTAATTTATAAAGTAATTTAAAAGGGAATAAATATAATAAATCGAACAGACGGTAAAACGAACGATTCAAGATGTCCTCTAAAAAAGAAATGTGTTATTTAAAAATTAAATTAATAATAATACGTTACGTATATTACAAACGTCATATTACATGCTCTCATAGCAATAGACAATCTCTAAGATGCAATTTAATTCTTCAAAAGAATTTGCATAATTTTATTTGGTCCTGGCCACGAGATAAGTGTGTAAAATATGTACGATGAAAAAAGATGTATCTTCGTCGTTGTCGACATTTGTTGGCTGTTAGTAATATAGCAATAAATTGCCATTATTAAATTTAAAAACTTTCGTAACAAATGATTTCTAGTACTGCTTGTACTTCGTGCTTTGTTCGAGGAAACATTGTTAAGTAGATGAAAAAGAATGAGAGATAAAAAGGAATTTCGAAGAAGAACGTCCTATCGTTCATTTCAATGACCACCATATCATTTTTTTTATAGCTATCAATAGAATCATTTAATAAACGCAAAAGAACCGACATACTCACCGGATAAAGATCGGACCTGACAGTATAATTGGACAGATTGCTCTACTGAGTGATATTTCAACGTAACCTTGAACTTCATAAAGCAATGGTATAAGGAACTTAACTTGAACGAATCACGTTAGAAGTACGTGCTAAAAACATTCAAAATGGATAAGATCGTACGAAAATTTTTCTATAAATAACGACGATCACAGATAAGTATTTGTATAAATATGGAAAAAAAAATAAATAAATAAATAAGAAGATATGAGGTTCGATCATTGAAAAATAATTGCAAATGAGAGCTCCAACCCGATCAGATAGAATTTTTTCTAGAAGATCGGCTCAATGTTTCACGCAACTCTACACGGACTTATGCCTCCGATAATAATTAGTATCCGCTCTATAAATTAACGATAGCGTCGCTTTATTTCTTTTTTATCTCGGAAGTCGTTTCTCCCTTTTTCTTTTTCTTTCTCGTCTTTTTCTACTTCTTCTTCTTCTTCTTCTTCTTCTACTTCTTCTTCTTCTTCTTCTTCTTCTTCTTCTTCTTTTTTTTCTTCTTATCTTTCCATAAATCGTTTCAACACTCAACGATCTTAGTCATCCTTAGAGAGAGAAAGAGAGAGAGAGAGAGAGATAGAGAGAGAGAGAGAGAGAGAGAGAGAGAGAGAGAGATCTTTTCTACATCACAAGCTCTTTCCAAGCGGAACTTTGAGGTGATATCCCATCGAGGATAGAAAATGAAGCAGAGGAAAAGAGAGAGAGAGAGAGAGAGAGAGAGAGAGAGAAAGGGGCGGAGAGAGAGAGAAAGAAAGAGGTAAGGTGCAAAGTGATCGACGAACCGTAATTGATGAGAAGAAATAGAGTCTACTCAAAAAAGAAGTTTCTCTATAAAGAAGAAGATTCTAAATGATAGAGTTATATATTTGATGTTCCTTCAAAGAAGAGAATAAAAAAAAGAGAAAAGGATGGATTAAACGAATAAATGTTTTAATCAAATTGTAACTAAAATGTATTTTATTTTTAAGTGGGTACCATTGGGGAATAAAAAGAAAGAAGAAACAGTAATCAACAAGAAAAGAAAGATCGATTGCCGTCTATTTTGTTAATACAAAAAAACGAAGAAAAAAATAGTTTTTTTTTTTTTTACTTAAATTTGATGACAAAACAATCAAATTTAGCCAAACTTGAGGAAGTTTTGTTTCGACGTTATAATTAACGAGAAAAGAAATGATAAAAGAGAAAGAGAGAGAGAGAGAGAGAGAGAGAGAGAGAGAGAGAGAGAGAGAGAGAGAAAGGGAGATGATCGTTAAAAGAAAAAAGAAAAAAATAGTTGCGAAACTCAACGATTTATCTTCAATTACGGGCGATGACGGAAAAGAGGAAGAAGCCATTTTTCTTTGGGTTACTTCGAGGGTTCGTCGCACGACACCCGGCCACGTCAACGACGTGGGTGGAATTACTCCTCCGACTATTATTTTAACTCGACCCATTTCTCTTTCCTCGAGACACGAATGCCGCCTGTCAACGAGAAATCGCTCACACGAACTCCCACCGATTTAGAAAAGAAATGAAAGAACAAAGAAGTTATCAATAAGCGTAGTTTAAAAATCATTTGCATTAATAATTTGTTTTAATATTTCAATAGAAAATTGATTAATTCTTAAACGTTTAATATATTATACACATAGGTGTATGTAATAATATATATTTTCAATTTTCGATATTAATGTTCGCATAAAAACAATACATTATGAAGAATTTTTATTCGTTTCTTAATAAAAAGATATAAAATTTCTATCTTTCTATTATACATAAATCAGAGAGATAGAGATAAATAGTCTTAACTTTTAAAAATATCATCTATCTTTTCCAATCGATATAATATATATATACATACATATATACATACATATATATATATATATATACTCTATCTTGATCTTAAATCAAATATCAAAGTTCATACAATCGTCATAAAATCATCTGAACGATTTAAAAGGGTCATTATTAAATGCTCGAAACTAAAGACAGAGTTCAATTCGATAAACCTAATAAATTCTTGTCGTTTAATATCAATTCGATAAAATCGCAAGATTTTTTTTCTTTTTAAAGTTAAACCTTCTAAATAGAAAGTGTTTGGATATGATAACGTCACAGACGATTCTCGATTCATTGGTGCCATTTTTTATAAAGCACCGTTCGAAATATATAACACGATATTCATTTAACCTCAAGCGAAGGGTAAACGAAACGAAAGGCAGATATGGAACGCACGAACGTAAAGTCCAATTATCCGATCGAAATCTACCCGAGTTCCATGGAGGAATTAAAATCCACGGGATACCGACACAAATACCTTAACATGGTCAACCAACCAATCGATACCACCAAGCCGGAACGTAAGAACCTTTCGAAATCGGAAGTAAGTAGTAGTAGTCGATCGTAGTCGGCCTTGCCAACCTCGTTTACAGCCTCCGGAGAAGTAAAGTAGCCTAAGAACATTTGAACCGTTCAAGAATTTCTTTCCGAGCGAGTGCCCCGTGGAAATCTACGGGTGATCGAGCGAGCATGCGATCGAACGACCGTACTCGACTACTTCGAACTTTCCCTGAAAGTGACGCGGCGTTAAGTAACGGCACTCTAAGACCAACGCTATTTCATTTGGCTCTGTACTAGTAAAACCGTTGCTTACCGTTTCACAAATGATACTATCAATATTTATTAACTATTTGTACTCTTTATTTTTACTTATTCATTAAGAATTTTCTTGTTGTTTTAAGTTTTTTTTCTTTTTTTTTTTTTTATCGAAGAAAAAAATATATTTGCATATTGTTTCATATAATTTAGTATAATGAAGATATTGAATTGATCCAGAAATTGTTCTAGTGTTTGTCAATAGTTAATGTCGTTTTACATGTGAACGCTTTCTTTCATTTTAACAAATTCATACATAACCTAAAATCACTAGGTCTTATAGAGGAAAATAAAAGGAAAAAAGTATTAAAATTAATAGAGTTTATCGCTTGTTATGAAGAATTAAAAATAGAGAATAAAAAGAGATATTCTCTTCTTGTTTCTTTGACAACACGTAAAAAATTGTTGAACTTAGATGAGATGTTTTACCTCATCCGCCATATTCGCCAAATATTGTATCATCCAATTATCATTTATTCCAATTACAATTTAATGAAATTTCTTTAAAAGAAAAAAATATATTACATAATGTAGTTTTAATTATAAACATAAAATTTGTATTTAAATTTCCTTAAAAAAAAAAAATCTTTTGATCAATCCAATATGACATTTTTTAATAAATAATTGTTACAAAATGTCACCATAAAAAATGTCAAGTTACGTTTGACATAGAAGTTCGAAAAAGGTTAATAAATTACTATTATTAATAATCGGTATTAGTAATAATTTAATTATTTATTTCCTTTCGATGTACCCGATAGACTGATAAATACTTGAAATAATTATTTTTGATAGTTTATGTATTGTTACAACTAAAATATTTTATAGTTAATATATAATGAAAGATATTTAAGTTGATCTACCACACAATAATAAAAGCAAAGATCTATCACGAAAACATATTTCCCAACTAGTTCAATTATGACATCCGTGGACTTCGATAATATTTAGCAATACGAGTTGTCGTAATTAAAAAACATCGATTCTTTTAATTCATGAGAAAACGTATATACTAAATGAATATAAATTTTCCTTGTAAATTATTAAAATTTCGTGTTGAATAATATTAACATTACAATTATTAGAATAACGAACAAAGACAAAGAAAAATAAAAATATAAAAACGGAGAGAAAGAGAGAGAGAGAGAGAGAGAGAGAGAAAGAGACAGAATTATATTTTTAAATTTACCGTAAAAATCGAGGACGGTATAGTTTTAAATTAAATATATCTTCGTTATAATAGACGTCCTCCTTTATCTTTCATATATTATAGCAAACAAACGATGTAAGAAATAAGGGAAAATTAATACAAAAAAAAAAAAAACAAAAGAAAATTAAAATAAAAAGAAAAATAAAGAAGATAAAACAAAAACATGAGAAATAAATTTAATTAAAACCGTCCATGTCTCGAGGACACATTTTATCGTTTAAGGGAGAGACGTAACGAAAATTGATTCTACACGCGTTCGGGTAAGCGAATACGAGAAATCGTTATTATGGTACTTCGCTGTAATTAAAACTTCCGGTGGCGAGTTTACCCTGCTTCGCGGTCACCTTTAATGTTCTCGATGAAGTAACAACAATACAATCTCGCGTACGCGGCACCTACTTGTTTCTCAACCTAGCAAAATGGCAACGTAAGCATTAGATTCGGTAACTTTATATAGGCTGCATTGTAATCAGAGCTATAACGCGTGCAACCTACGTATGAATATTATATTCATACACACATCTATAATGTCTATAAACGCAAATGATTTTCTGTCTATACCACACAAACGCATGCATATATCATTCATAATTTAATTTCAATAAGAAACACTTCATAAGCATTCTAAAGAGCTTAATTTCTTTTGTTTTTTTTTTTTTAGTTGTATCAATAATCTAATAATTTAAATAATAATATCTCATATCTCGTGTATAATTATATAGAAAATGTTGAAATTCAAAACTACATATTTTATTTATTTATAAATTTGTCTATCACGACGTATGTATATTGGATCGAGCATATTCAATAAAAACATTATAGTTAATCTATAGAAAGTAAAAAATCTACGATTAGATACTAACGATTCACAACGAGGAAATTAATCAGGTTCATCCGGTAGCCAATAGTGCTTGCTCATGAAACATAATGCTTGTTCTCCTCTCCGATTATGCATCGCTCAACGTAATCGCCACTAGTGGAAATACTCGATCATACGAAAAGAAAGAAGGAAAGAAAAAATTGTTCCTTTCAAGATGAATCTTCAGAATGATCAGGGAAACGTATTTTCGGGATAAAATTTGGAAAATAAGTTTTAAATAGATTTTCAGAAGTTTTAGTGAGTAGAAAATCTGTAACGACGAGTTTGAAATATTTACGAGGACACATTAGACGTTTTCGTTTACCATCGATTACGCGAATGTCTTTTCGAATAGAGTATATATTATAGTTGAGAGTCACGTTTATCAAGGAGAACACGATCGATGACCTGGAAAACGATTTATTTTGGTTTAGGATAGAGACCCTCCAATTCTTTTAAACTTTCTTCCATTGTTTCCGTATATTAATAAAGTTTGATTATATGAAGGAACAAATTAATGATTTAATTTTTTATATCCTTCGTAGAACAAAAATCTATTAACCTTAGTTATGCAAACCATAAAATAATTTCTAACTGTGCACTTGAGGTATGCTACAGATATTTTGAACAGTTATCATTTATACAGAATGAATAATTTTTACTCGAAAAAAATTCTGTATATTCTTTGAAGCCTCGGAAATAATAGTCATTAGATTTGAAAATGCATTTCCAATTTTGATATTATAAAAAAAAATTCATGAATCATGCAATGCGCAAAAATTGACTTCTTTTGTTAAAAATCAAATACCTTTTTTAATTTTCAATATTTCGAAAAAAATCAAATTGTATAATTATCTTGAAAACAGTCTCTTTCAGAAAAAAGAAAAGTACTGAAATAGTCGTTACAAAAAGTATAATTATTTTCAAGTCCAAACATAGCTTCTTTTGAGAAAGAAAAAGTATACAATTATTCCATCAATCTCCATTATTTTCTGTTTTTTTTTCCATTCATTTCACTGAAATATCCATACATACAAATTCCTATCTTCTACAAAAAAAAAAATATAAAAGTACAAAATTACAATAAAAAAAAATAAATGTTTACTCATGACCGAAAAACTCTACGCATAAGCCAACGCGGTTTTTATCGCAAATTGGGCGTTTACATGAGAAACATCCAATTTAAGTTTTCCTATCTTTCAAATATGAACAAATCATACATCGGCAATGCTTTTTATATACAATTCATTTGCAAGTATCAAGTCCGATTATGCTCTTAATTCTTAATTTTAAATAATTTCGAAGTAATGACATATTGAAATGCACGAATAAATAATCTTTACAAAGATGCTTATAGAGTTCTTTCAGATAAAATTGCAGAGAGATTGTAACATTTCTACCAACATTTTTACATTTCAATAATATTCTGGCATTTATAACAGCCATATCCAATATTCTGAAGAAAATTCTTATAAATGATTACTTTTTCTATTAACAGTGAATAAATGACATAACTGATCAAAAGAATTGACTTCTTTATTTTTATTATAGTACCGTATAATAGCGAATTTTCTATTCTCATTGATTGCATTTGATTTTAAGTATGAACGAGATATAAGATTAGAAAATAATTTCTATCACACTTGTATATAGGATCACATTATTTAGGGTATGAATGGACTAAAAATTTTCGATAATAAAGAATCAAAAATTAATGCTAAAATAACTTATAATGCACATGGGATGTGGCAAAACTCAGATTTTACAAACTTCAACTTTACTCGATCATAACTCAGCGACTGACATAACGCAGACTTTTCTGACAGTTGGCATATAAAGATACATATCTCAACTACAGATAAATGACGGCACAAGTCCTATTTACAAGCATTTATTTGTTTTAAATTGAGCTTAAAATTGATCTGGGGTGTCCTACATCCCAGGTGTACAATTAAGATTAAAAAGTTATTGAGGAACTTATAATATAATATAGATGTAAATGAAAAAAAAAATAATAATTTACCTTATCGCAACGAAGCCATAAAATAATTGAATTAGGATAACGCAAGGGACCACCCAATCCTGAACCACCGGCCAATCGTTGTGTTTTTAAAATCTCACTATGCGTAATTCCGTATTCCTCGAAGACTTCCAAGGATCTGTAAAAAATTATGAACGGATATGTAAGACACAAATAAAAAGAGGAGCGAGGTGCAAAAGAAAAAATTAAGAAAATTTATTTATTCTTTTATAAAAAGTACGATTGCTCAGATGCAAGATTTAATAAATATCTTTACGTAAGAAATTCATATAAAAAAAAAAAAAGAAACAAAAACAAAAGAAAGAAAAAAAAAGCAAATTCATTTCCATTCATTTCTCAAAAGAAAAAAATATTTTTACACAAGTGTAAGATCTAATTTCGACGTTCGAAATGGTGAACTATTTTCCGTTTCGTGTTTAATAAAAGATAAGCATTCAAAGTGGGAGCCGACGGTGCCACTTTAGCCAAAATTAGCGTCTCCTGTCCTTCCGTGACCTGGCTACCTAGATCATACATCGCCTAATTTCACTCTTGGACGACAAGTTATATGTTTCAACAATGTATTCCTTATCGTTGGTGGTTTCAAACATCGGCTTTTTTTTTAACAATTCAAAATGCAGACTATTGACATTTAAAAAAAGAAAAAGAAAAACAGAAAAAAAAATCAAAAGGAGAGAATCCATTTAACGATCCAACGCATGAAATGAAACGAGGTAAACGACCGACCAACGTCAATCCACCTAAATTTATTGGCCTAGGTTATAGAGACTTCCTTCGCTTTGGAAATCGTACTTCTCTGACATCATCGATAATAACAACAGCTCTTTCTCTCGTCTCACATTTTATTCTCGTTTCTCTCTTCAAGTAGGATACTCGGTAAAAACGAGTTGTTCCTCGTCGTTTCTCTCCGATCAGAACTTTTCGAGTTTGTTTTTCTTACATGATACTATTTTGAATTTAGGATTTTCGAGAAGTAAGCGAAGAAGATTCCAAGAGTCAACTACTCTGTAAGTCTTACCCAATCGGGTATTCCATATTAAGATTTTGACAACGAAATAAAACTTTAACGTCTGATATTAATAAGGTTTAAAAAGGAGTTATGAGAAATAAAGAAAAGAAAATTATTTGGACGTGCAGCTGCTAAAAATCGAGTTCAACTGAATTCGATCGATCGATCGAGAGAGAAAGAGAGAAAGAGAGAGAGAGAGAGAGAGAGAGAGAGAGAGAGAAAGAGAAAGAGAAAGATTTCAACGTATAAAAGAACTCTCTTTCTCGGACTCTCGTTCGTTCCCATGGACATTGGAAAGAAAGTCTTCCGCTTCGAGTTAAAAATTCGAAGGTTGTCGAAGAGGCTGAGATCAAGTCGTCCTCGTTTCCAGCTGTCGTCAAAAGTCGACTCCTTGGGAATCACCTCCTTGAGAGTCGTCGTGCGAGTTTGTTGCTGTCGTTCGCTTTCCGATCGACATCAACGAAATCCGATCAGCTGCTGGAATTCGCCGAGCAACGAGAAAAAAGGAGTTACACTTTTGGAATTTTTCGAAAGCGTTTCTTCGATCACGCGCTGCCCGAATCTTTACATGTTTCTTTTGGACTGTTTTGAAGACGTTTCCTTTTTCTTTTTAATTTATTTATTTATTTATTTATTTATTTATTTATTTATTTATTTATTTATTTATTTATTTCTTTTTCTATAATTCTTATTTGAAGAAATATTTCTAATCGGAATTAGACATTTAATGAATTTAACGTATATTAGAAGCTGTTGAACGATCGATAATTCATTCGTTTTCAAACACTCTTTGATATCCATAAATGGAAAAACTATCTTTTACAGAGATATCTTCATTTATAGACAACCCGATATTTCATTCTATTTTAAGAAATTACTTATTATGATAATTCGAATATTTATCAACTAAATTGTAAGTATTATTTCTCTTCCGGATTGAAAACATTTTCCTTGTACGAAGAAAAAAAAAAAAAAAAAAAAGACAGAAAAAAGAATAAAAAAGAATAAGAAAAAAAGTTCATAAGATTACTTACAAAAGACATTTTCTCATTAATTTATCGCATCTCTAAATTATTTGTCAACGACTCGAATTAAATATATTAATCCGAATTAATCCTTTAAACGTATCTATATACCCCGAATATAATCGATTATAAAAATTAAAAAAAAAAAAAACAATAAATAAATAAATAAATAAAAAATAATATAGAAAAGCGTATAGTTCGGCAAACACGCGCTTTCGTTCAAAAACGTCCTCGTTCAGACGGTTCTAGATTAATTAAACGCTGACTCTTGTGAAATGGCGAGCAGAGATACCGGTATCGCTCAACGCGAACTCTTCGAAGGCGACTTTTATCGTCGATGCTGACCCATATCGATATCGCGGGGTCCTCGTTTCGTTCGTTCTTTCTCTCCTTCGAGCTACAAGTCGTCCAACAACGTTGTTGTGTAATATCTCTCTCTCTCTCTCTCTCTCTCTCTCTCTCTCTCTCTCTTTCTCTCTGTTTCTCTCTCTATCTCTCTCGGTGGCTGTGTAATCGGTAGGAATTGGAAAAGGCGCGAGGTGGGAGGACCATGCCAAGTGAATGGAAAAGTCGACTTTCTCTCGGACAACTTAATCCACAGGATACACCTTTTAACGTATTCCTCCCACGATAGTCCTATTCCTGATTTTCTAAAAACAACTATGAAAGGGATTCCTGTTTCGGTAAATTTATCATTCGACGCGTTGAACGCATCTTTTTTGGTCTTTTTCTTTCGTTTTTTTTTTTTTGTTCTTTTCTTTTTTACACCATCTATAGCTAATTCCAAATTTATCATTTACTAGCTTCTTCTCTTTGTAGATATTTCTTCTCGGATAATATTCGCCGACCGATTGCTTCAACTTTTTCCACGTTTCCTTTCTCTTTTTTCTTTTTTCTTAAAAAGAAAAAAAAAATATTCGCAACATTTATTCACCGATATCTAAAGTATAAAGTATAATAAGTATGTAGTATCAAAATGTAAATGTTAAAAATATATTCTTTCAAATAAATCTATATATATACGGATCAACAATATCTTTTCGTTTAATTTTCAACTCTTGTATTATAAATATATCAATAAATTCTTTTATATAAAATATCAAATGAAATAGATAAGAATATCGTATAAAATATATAATATAATATTAATTATAATTTAAATTAACAAAATAAAAGAAGAATATTAGAAGACAAACTCAGTAATTAACTGATGAGAACTGTGCGCACATCTCCGTTATAAGAAAGTGGGTATGCGACCAGCATACCAACCACGGTTGGTACTATTATTGGAGTGCGGGTGGAATTACGTTACCCTTGTCTTTTATTAGCCAACCGCACGGTCGCTCCACCAACGAGGAAGCTGACGAAGACAACCAAGTCGATTCTCTCTCCCTCGGTGTTCGATTTTCTTCCCACAATTCTGGCTCCCGTAGGATGACTAACGTCTGCCAGTTTCTTTGGCATCAATCCAGCATCACTCCGAGGGATAGATAGATTTTAGCCACGACGCTTTCCCGTCTTGTCTCAACCTTGGCCAAGCAGGTACTCCTGTCATTGCCACGTGGAGTCTGCCCCTTCTAAGAGGCCACTGCTCTTTCCGGGTTTCTTTTGTCGAAGTGTATGCGATTTTCTTGTCGCGATAGCAAATGCTAACGACGTAGCCTTTAAAAACCCTCAGGACAATACCCGTTTCTACCTTTCTATCTTGTTTTATTATTCATCTTTCTTTTTATTTTTTCATAAATTATTATATATTACGAGTAGTTTAACTCAAACACACGTGGGAGTTACTCAAAGGAAGAGATAATAATATATTTCTATTAAATTCAAACTTTTAAATTTCATTTAATAAAATTGAATACAAAAATATAATCCTTTTAGTGATAATTATAATAATCAATTTTTTTCTTTTTATTTACGACGATAAATTTATTCTGATTGTCTCGTTAGGCTTATTCACAATCAATTTTGAATATCAGTTTTATTTCTTTCCTGTGAATAGTATCTTGATTCATCTATTTGTAAATTAATTAAATGAATAATACAAAGACAATAATAATTTAATGTTAGACCCTAGTATTAGTGGCCGCGAATCATTCGACAATGAAAGAGTAACAAGGAAACGAATAGAGTTCGTCTTGAGCACTCGATAAATTACCTAGACTTTATATTTTTAGAAAATGCCATCCTAACTATCACAGAACGGTAAAAATAGATAGCAGTACTTCTAGCGAAACGGCACTCGCTGGCCAGAGAAACTGGATCGTCGTCTGTTCGTAATAACGTGTCGAAATTATATGCTACAACTGTATGCTACGAAATCGTTTCATAAATTGCATCAATTTGCATAAATTAATTATTCTATACTCTAAATAAAATATTTACTAATATAATTGAGCCGTTCACTAGCAAAATCGATTAATTCCACATTTTGAATATTTTTTTAAATTTAAATGTCAATTTAAATTTAACTTAATGGAGTTTTCATTTTTTATATTCATAATAATAAATGTTTTTAATTTTCATTATTTAATACTCAAGGTGCGAGTATAAAAATTGAATTTTTATTGACCATTCTACGCCGTATGTTCTTGTAATTTTCTAATAGATCATAGTTACTCTAAAAATATATTTATTATTTCTTTTCTTTTTGCTCAAAATATTAAGTAATAAAATGTTTTTGGCCATTTTATGTTGGCCAAAAAATAATTTATTTCAAAAGCCAATCTGATTAACTCATACATATATGTGATAAATGATATAATGATAAATTTATATATAATGACAATTATATATATATATATATATATATATATATATATATAAAATATACGTATATAATAAAATCAAGAAATGATCCTTGAAGAAATCATACATTGCTGAAAAGGAAAATGTAAAATTTACTCCATTGATTGAAATGATTAAAGCTCTTTTGCTTCTGCTTTATATAAATTTCGACTTAATAAAGAACTTTGTAAAAGCTATTGATAAAAATGATCAGGCCTTTAATCATTTGACATAAAATGTTTCTCAGGTTAAATGAAAGAGAGCTAAAGGAAAATAAATTTATTGGGCCACAAATCAGAATATTGTTGAAAGATCCAACCTTTGATGCCAAGCACACAAATCTCGAGTTATCTGTTTGATCCTCTTTCAAAGCCATTGTTAACGGCTTTTTGAGCAACAAGAAAAGAAATAATAAATATATTTCTATAGTGACTATGATCTATCGGACAACTACTAAGAACATACGGTGTAGAATGGTCAATAAAAATTCAATTTTTATATTCGCACTTTGACCTTTTTTTAAAAAATAGTGACGAACAGGGTAGACACTTTTATCAAGATAACCTTACCATGGAATATTATTACGAAGAACATTGAAATCCTACGATGATGGACTTTTCAAGAAGACTGATGAGACACCGTACAAAGAAAAGTTTCGTCACTCCATTTTTCCTATGAAAATTGACATTAAATTTTGTAAATATTATAACATCATATGGATTATTTTAATGCTTTTGTTAGTTTATATGATTGTTTTACGTAATAAAAAAAAAAAAACAAAAAACAAATATTAGTGTTTTCTGAGTATTATGTTTGTATTTAAAATGATCAATATTTGCTAATATCGTATTATTTTCTTTCTATTATTACTCTGTATTCAAGTGATGTAATTTTTCCAATGAATTCTGCATCCTAAAAATAATTAAATTTACCTATTTACAAGCCAGATACAGGAAAAAAGTTTCAATTTGTTGAATTGCGTAATAATAATACAAAAGTACGTAAAAAATTGTTATTTGTGAAAAATCAAAAAATCAAATAGCAAAAAGTGTTTTACGTCGAATTTCCAAAAAAAAAAAAAAAAGGAAGAGAGAGATTACAAAAAAATCAGGATAGACAAAAACTTTTATAAGGAAAAACCCTTAACGATTTCTCTCTCTCTCTCTCTCTCTCTCTCTCTCTTTCTCTCTCTTTCTACAAATGGTTATCGCAAACTCATGAGCACGTTGTACGTACACGGCCATAGGAAGGATTTATCGCAACGGGTGTTCACCTGTAAGAAAAACGCGAGTGGAAAGTGGCCTTTTGCACGGAGCCGCTCGTAAAATCCTAATCTCGTATTATCTGCCGCGTACGTTCTCCTTGCATATTTTGTGTTAACGGCATTATGCTTCTCGGGCCGTGCGTCGCGAGAAATCGACATATAGACACACACAAACACAACACACAAACACTACACACAACACACACACACACACACACACACAGAGAGAGAGACAGAGAAAGTGCGACATAGAACGAATCACCGAGAGAGAATCGAACGCAACACGGTTCGCACAGTTATCGTTAGGGAACTCACTCTGTGTCGTGTATGATGCCGATACCGTTCAACGACTTCTTATTTTTTTCCTAATCATTTCGTTTATCTTTATGGGTTATAAGTGACATTTTTCTTCGATATTCATAAAGTAACAGCTTTGTCAACTTTTAACGTAACTAACGTAATGTGTTATAAGCATTAATTTACTTACGAGTATAAATCAATTCTACAAAATATTTCATCTAACACTTTATTAAATTTTATTAATTGTCAATTATGGCGATCGATAATCTAAATAGTTTTTTTTTTCTTTTAGAAACACTTCGAAACGTAAAAGACGAGAAATTATCTAATTCAACGAAATCTCAATTTTCTTTGACGGATTCGTTATAGTATGTATATGATAAAGAGCCATTCATTCTTTGAAAAAAAAAGAAAGATAACACTTGTTCATGTAACAATACTTTTGAGCGACGATAAAAGTTTTACAGTCTTAACGTGTAGGATTGAATTTTTTTTAGGTGACTCGAGCTATGTGATTATTTGTTTACTTACACACTGGTAGTTATATCATATACAAAAGGTTATAAAGTTTAACAAATGACAAGAACGATCGAGATAATGTTTAATATAATGTACATGTTGTAATACATACACGATACACCATCATTAGAAAACCAGATAAATAAACAATGGTTAACCTATTTGCATCATGACTATACTTAAGTTTCTGTATTTAGACATCAGCGGCATTCAACTGACGGTTGGCCCGTATTACCGCGTGCGGCCGTATATCAGCAATTTTATTATTTTCGTTAACATTTGCAGTAAATAACTTTTGAATAATTGTTAAAGTTTATTTAACATGATATTTTTTAAAATGATCGATACATAATGCTACATCGCAAACATCGCATTTAAAAACTGTTTCTTTTCGAACTAACATAGTCAAGCATACAACGCAACGCTTTGATGTTTTGTTTCCTCTTGCTAATGTTGGAGGTATCCGTATAGGAAAATGTCGGCCAGTATATCGCGTTAACGAATCATTGATAAATGATGACTCTCTTATTCTTACATTTGCTAAATATTTTTCAATAATTTCTTCGGCTAATCTTTGCTTATAAACATGAAAGGCTCGATCTTTTTTATTATTTTTAAAAATTATGTAACTGTTTAGTAACATCATGTCTATAAAGTAAAAAAATATTTTTTTATAAGCTTTTTTACGTCTTCGCATAGTATGAAATTTACTGAACATTTGATCGCTAACATCAACTCTACCCATATTCTTATTGTAATCTATTACTACTGATGGTTTTAAAATTTTTTGTCCGGTATATCGGTTTGTTTTTTCCGTTTCGGCAAAATCTAGATTATGCATAGTTGTTAATAAAACAACATCTTTTTTATTTTTCCACTTTATGACCGCCATATCTGTTGTAGAAAATACAACAGCTTCTCCCTTTTCTAATTGCAGTAATTTTAGTTCTCGAGGCATTTCTTTCCCATTCATTCTCGCTATTCCACATACGTTTATTTGCATATTATATAATTTTCGATATAAAGTCGGTGAACTGTACCAATTATCAATAAATAAACAATATCCTTTGTACAATAGTCTACTCTCTTTCAACAAATTTATAACAACATTTCTGCTAGCAGATCCAATATTAATTTTATCTTTTTCTACGTATATTTTAAAATTGTGTATATATCTCGTTTTAGAATCATAAAGTTTATAAAACTTAATACCCAATCTCGCTCGTTTAATTCTCATAAATTGAATATAATGTAAGCGACTTTTACATTGTATCATTGATTCATCAATTGATATATTTTTATTTGGTATATACATGCGAATGAAATTCTTTCGTATTATTTCAGAAACTTCTTGAATTTTTATTAATGGATCGTTGGAGATATCATTACTGGAAAAATGTAAATTTGTAGCGATAGAGAAAAATCGATTACGAGATATAACATTCTTAAAATATGGTGTTTCTATACTTTTATCTTTGGTCCAATAACTCTGAATAGTGGGCTTAGGAACTAAACTCATTAAAATGTTTAAAGCAATAAATACTTTTAGTTCACTGTCTGTAATTGGTACAAAATCTGCGTTAATTGCTCCGTATTTATTTGTTTCCAAAATTATTTTTCTAACTAATTCTTCATTAAAAAATAATTCAAAGACTTCTCTTCTCGATAGATTTTGTGTATTTACAGTTATACCGCTCACGCCTGAAAAATCATGTACAATCGGCGTATGATTTTGTGGTTTCCATACGTAATCTCTATTTAAAAAACTATCGCATTGATCGATTTCATTGTCATCACTTGATGAAATACAATGGATACGACGACTTCGAGTATATCCTATTTTTACACTTGAATCCGAATCGTCAAAATAATCAGAATCCATTGGGGCAACTAAATTTTATTTTAAATTATTTAAAATAATGTTAGGTTAATTAATTAAAGTAAAATTAGATTATTTTTTAAATTTGAATATAGATTGATACTACTTACTCTTAACGGCAGTTAGAAAGATTTACACAACAATTAACGAAAGCAAAATTTGTTAAGAACCCAATGAAAATAGCTCAAATGCTCGCAGTTTGACAGCAAAACGTGAACTGTGTCATATGCGGAATATTCCGCGGGCGGTGATAAAAGAAAGTCATTGCTGGCGGAATGTTCTGCGCTCGGTGATAAAAAAAAGTCGCGGCTCGCGGAATATTCCGCGCTCGGTGATAAAAGAAAGTCGCAGCTCGCGGAATATTCCGCGCTCGATGATAGGAGACAATCATCATGCGCGAAATATTCCGCTTACGGATGCAAATAGGTTAATCAAACAAAAAAATTTACATATAATTATTCGCCATTTAACGCATAAATTTACACCGAATAACGATCGACGAATCGAAAGAAGGAAAAAGAAACGAAAAAAGAAAAAGAAAGATCTTATGCTCGCGTAAAAAAAGAAAAAGCGATCACAGTGAAAAGCAATCGCTTCGATGATTCTAATCATTTCTGACGCTGGCAACAGTAGGATCAATTCTCTACGATCAAATCACCACTAGAAAGAACCTTTATATGTCTCAGCATAAGCTAGGTAACAGAGAATGTCATAAATTATTATATATTGGCGAAGTTATTTGTCGCGCTAAATTAAATAGCGAAGTCGACAATCTACTTTATGAGTCAAGTCAACGGAATCTGGTAAGCGATTATTATCATTCGGTCAACTATACAAAGAAAATAATCAGAACTTTATAGTAGGTGGATATAGACACAGACATAAAAAAAAAAAAAAAAAAGAAAATATAAGAAAAAATAAACTGAAATATACCGTAACATCGGTGACTTGGCAAAGAACGTAAATTAGAAACCGAGAAGCTCAGACAAAGTTACTAAAAGGTGTCTACCCTTCTACTCACATGATTTCTTCGTTACAACGTAAGAAAAAGAGAAAGAAAGAAAGACTATTATTATCAGACAGATCGAATTCTTTCAACGTCGCGAAACTTTCGTCTATGTATTTGTATACTTCGTTCGAACCAATGGAATTATTGGACGATCCATTCACTCCAGGGACCTGAAAGCACCTTTTGTGGGTCAGCCAGGGCCCTGGCTCGCATAGCCGCTTGTTACGCATGCTTACACGCGCTAAATGGAAATGAAAAAAATTTTATTTTCACTCTGACCAAAGACAGGAGGGCCCTGCTCTGCTGCTTCGCTTATTTCTATACGTTGAAATTAATCGACCAAATTCTTTCAATTCAATACGATCTCGTATGAGCACAGAGACATACATACATACATACATACATACATACATACATACATACATACATACATACATACATACATATATATATATATACATACATACATGCATGCATAAGTTAGAAGGTCTCTCAAGAGTTGCTTGTTGCCTTTCATTACCCTTTTGTGATCACATTATGCGGGCATAATCATTTTCTTCTACGATCAATCGATCACACTATTTGTCATCCATTAACAGTCATCTGTATACTGTATTAACTTAATTAACTTAATTATTTAACGTCTTTTAATTATAGTATTATTATTAGTGGTTTTAATTTAATTATAGTAATGTTATTAGTGGTGGTTATCCAATACCTGTAGTAATCGACTCGTCGAAAGACCTCGAGAAAGTTGTTCGAGTAAGTGAAATAATAAAAATCATTTTGTGTAGTTACGTGCGATCGTAAAAAAAATAACATTAAATAGAAGTTACATATATCGGAGCATTACAGATCGACAATTTCATTGTTGTGTTTCGCGTGAAATGTCGCGTCTCGCTAAGAGATCACCTTGCGTGTCAACATTATCCTACGAAGTACAAACCAAGTTATCTGATAACTGTGCGAACCTTGACGCACGGAAGTATCATTTTTACGGGTCAGCAGTGTTGTGAAAAATGTGATTAGAAGTTGGATCAAGCGTAAAACAAAACGATACAAATAATAAACGAATCGCTTCTATTACGAAGATTTCCAATATTTCCAATGTATTCCTTCGCTGATAGCTTTTTTTTTTACAATATAAAAAAAAAAAGATAGAAAGATAATACATTATACACGCGGGAAAACCACATGAAATATCGCGCGAATTTATGACTTTTAAAACATCACTTCGTTCTCGTAAAAATGTAAATATGTAATTATAATCAAATATTGATAATTACGTATAAGTACGTTCCGACTAAGATAGTAAAATATAATTGAAATTTATAATTAATCATCACTATGGTTATCGTGTTATTACTTTTCTTTCAGCCGACATGTATCGTTAAAAAAAAAAAAAAGAAATTTACGGCTAAATGTCCTTCCTTGTTATTTTTTAAAATAAACACAATGTATGACTATTCATCTAATTAATTTTAATCGATCGTATATAAATTAAATTCTATCTCATCGTTCTCTAAAATTTTTCTGCGAGAAAATCGAATCGACATTCTCAATCTGAAATCGTAGTTATCGCATACCCCGATCGTTATGGAATTTATCAGCTGGAACACGCCCTACCGGAACGTTACGTAACGGTGCTACGCGCGATGTAGTTCCTCGTGTTTCTCCTGGATCATTTAAACAGTATATTCCGTTCTGTGTCACACGTATATGTACATATATATATATATATATACACATCATGTTGCAACACCCACTCATACCTAGTACGACAACATTTTTGCAACTAAACGTTAACGGTAATTTCCTATTCTTTTCTTTATCTTTCACGTCATCCTTTGTATCCGATTATAATCGTAATCTATTAAATAAAATCAAATCAAATCAATTGTTTTTTTTTCCAATAAATACGACAAAACTTGATTCTCTCTCTCTTTCTCTCTCTTTCTTTCTCTCTCTCTCTCTCTCTCTCTCTCCTCGCTTTTTATAAAAACATTCTTCTAAAAATCATCGAAATTCTAATTATATCTATCCTTATTATCATCTCCTCCGATCGAATAATAATTTACGCAGCTATATTAATAAATATATGCATAGGTGTTTGAACGAGTAGCGAATGCAAGATATAAAAAAAAAAAAAAGACAAAAAATGACAAAAGATTGAACGTTTCAAATAATTATTTGAAAATCATACGATGATTACATTCTATCCAGCATAATATTATAATTGTCTATATATAATAATAATGAGTCTACTTGATCGGGATGTGTCGCTTATTATTTAACGACGTGAATGATCGTTGTTACTTAATAATGATCAATCTTGTGCTAAGGTAAGATTCAATCGATGTTATATATATATATATAAACATATGCGCGCTCGCGCACATATTATATATCTAGAGAATTATGTAACGGAATTACAGGAAATATTACGAGTTATAGCTGTCTGGTTATAATTGTTCCAACGAGGTTGATCATTTCGATATATTGATCATAACTTGGACATTGAGCTAATTACTTTTATATATAAATACATTTCTTATATTATGTGTAATGAAGAAACAAAAAGTATTACGAAGTTGAATTATATTGAATTGTGTCTTTGTTTGTATTATTTTTGTTCTTTAAGACGCTTGAAAATATTTCAGTAAAAATTTGTCCACAAATGATCGTGACGATAAGAACATAAATTGAACTCTTCCGTAGTAGGTCTTTTTTTTTTTTTGTTGATCGTTACACGTGGCACACCCCACGCGTTGTTATTCGACGGAAATATTCCGACCACCCTTAAAAAACATATCTCTAGCTGTGGATATGAGTACGTTCGTTGAAAAAAACTGAGGTCGATGACAGCGATACTGCTGCTGCGTACTTAACATACGATTAGAAATGAGTAACGAAAAGATGAAAAAGGCAACGTGTTTACTATCTATCTCACTGACTTTGAATTTATGATCTTCCTTCGATTATTTTATCGTACCTACTGTTAGTTAATATCAAATTTGATTATTTTACGACGATCTATCGTAGTTAAAAAAAAAAAAGAAAAAAAAAAAAAAGAAAAAAAAAGTAGAAAACAAAAAAGAACGAAAAGAAAAAGAAACAAAAAAGAGGAAAGAAAAACAAATGAAAATAATGACGCAGAAGTAACTAACAATGATATCAGTAATGTAAACAGTTATAGAATTACAACATTAGTAGAATCACGCTCACGTTTGCAGATCGTTGAATTTTATCGTCAATGAAACGAATACTCGAGTACCGATTTCTCCTATCTAAAGTTACCTTTGATAATGTAGATATTCCAATCGCACTTGAAAAAGTTGAAAGCGAAACAATCATAAAGCTTGCAATAACGGTTCATCGATGTTTATTCAGAAAATTTTATGAATTAATATGATGCCTTAATAAATGAAAAATAGAAATAAAAAAAAAAAAAAAAAAAGAAAAGAAAAGAAAAGAAAGAAAAAAGAAAAGGATCATTCTTGGAATATCCCTTTGAGAACGTTCGATTTGTTTTTCTTTTTTCCTCTTTAAAAATTTATAACTCCGATAACTCGATCGACAAAATGAATTCGATCTTTTAACCAATTAGCCTGACATCGAAACGAACTCTTCAGTAAACGAGAAAAATGAAAGGGAAGAATGAGGAAAAAAAGAAAGGAAGGGAAACAAGGAAAAAGAAAAAATAATTCAACGACTCTCGATAAGGAAACAGGAAAAGGACACTCTTCGTTCTAGAGCGCAGGAACAAGTTTACGACAACAACAAAAAAAAAAAAAGAAAAAAAGAAAAAAAGAAAAAAAAGAAAAAAGAAAAAGTAGAAAGAGAGGATGAGAAAAAAGAATAATCACTTAATCCATTTCACCCCCTAATGTATTGTATATCAGCCAAAAGAGGAGTGCCTCGAATTGAGTAAATCGAACGTGAGGAACGTGGCCATTTTACTGTATTTTGAAACGGCAAACTTATGTACGTTTATGCTTTATGACAGCTTAATGTCGTCTAGACCGGATAAAGAAACTGGGTATATTCGTCAAATATTATCGGTGATTATGTCTCGCGAAATAGTCTCGTGTTTAGGAAAACTGCCGATTCAAGTGTGTACATGAAGAAAAAAGAATTGCTAGACGACTACTGTAAAGAACTGAGGGTAGTTTCGAGTCGATGAAAGTCTTTCGTATGTATATATCTGTGTATCTCTCTTTCTCTTTCTCTCTCTCTCTCTCTCTCTCTCTCTCTCTCTCTCTCTGTGTGTGTGTGTGTGTGTGTACATTCGAGGATTCGGAGAAGGGGGGAAGGGAAGTAGTGCCGTACTTGGCAAAGATTCAAACAGTGATTGCGAGGGCCTGTCTCAGCGTTGCGCATTCGGAATATTTTCTCCTTACTTTTCCTTCTTACTTTCTCAAGCGTCTGGACATTTTATTCCTTCCACTCAGCGCTAGGTCCGACGACCTCATCCTTTTCTTACGTTCTGTTTCCCACCCTTTTCCCATCGTTGTGTATGTGTGTGTGTGTGTTTGTGTGTGTAAGTGTGTAAGAGAGAGAGAAAGTCGTTCCCTGTACGGGATGAAATATTCGGCGACGATTTGTATCGTGAAAACCACCGTTTCTTTCTTCCTCCTTTTTCGAAGAAGAAGAAGAAGAAGAAGAAGAAGAAGAAGAAGAAAAAGAAGAAATCAAATCCTTCTTGCGTACACTTCCCTTTACTGCTCTCGACAATGGATAAAAATCGTGAATAAATTGTGATAAGAAGTGAATTTGAGAAAAAAAAAAGAGTATATCGTATTTCTTGTTCAATCGTAACAGATTCATGTAAAACAATGATTTATTTATTGACAAAGATTTTTCATTATTAAAAGAATTATTAGATTTCATTTCTATGTAATATTTATTTCATATATATGTAATATTTATAATATTTAAAATTAATAAATTGAATGTATGTGTAACTATCAAGTTAGAAATTATCTTTCAATAATGCTGAATCGATAGAGAAATATATGAACGATCGAGTACATCGGAAAAAAAAAATGATAAAATGATTTCGTGAGATCGTTCAATTGAAAATCTCTATTACGAGTAGAATAGAATTTATTACGGTTAGGACGATGTTATTGGTTTGCATCAAAGTGCGAAATAAAACGCGGTAAATATCTATATTTGTATGAGGTGGATGAAAAATAACGAGGGTTGTGTCTCGAAGTTCGAAGGGAAGTAGAGCGATGAGGAAACAAAGCAAAGTGTGGAAATAAATATATCAGCGAAAGAGAACACGTTTGCAAGAGCATGGTGTAGACTATAGATAACGAACGGGAGAAGCCGAAGAATGCAGAGCATATTTCAAACGGCGGTTTCTTTGACTACGAAACAGCTTCTACGAGGGATATAATGCATTAACAGCGAGAGAACAAGAGAAAGAGAGAGGGAGAGAGAGATATAGAAATATAGAGAGGGAGAAAGAGAAATAGAACCTTTTTGGACGTAAACGGAGAACTTCGTTCCGCGTTTCAATCGAACCGTGAAAGGTCGTTCGCTATTTCAACGTTCTTCTGTGTAATACCTGAAAAAGCAGTCGAACGAGATGATAAGCAAAACGAAAGATGAAAAATATATCTCTTTTTCTTTATCCTTTTATAATTATAATTACAATAATAAAGTGTATAAATATAATTTTGTTCTTCTTTTATACTTATATTACTTAATTTATTAATCGTATACTGATATTCAATATTTATAAATATAATAAATTGTTATTATATAATATCATATTTTTCTTTTTTTCTATATTCTCGATCTTTCATGTCCGGGCTTTGATAACCATCGGAGAGATAAATCAAAACAAGCTTACATTTTATTTTATACTTAGGAATCTACGAAATATGATTATCATAATCTTTTGAAAATTTTTGTATAAATTGGAATGTATTTGTAATATCTTTAAGCTACCATGATATTGTTATATTATATCAGAACTATAATAATTTTTTTCTTTATGTCATACTTGTGTGACTTCTGAAACCAATGATGTGCATTTTCTTATCTTTACGCTTTGATTTTTTTCAACGTTAGATATGTTTGATATTGCAATGCCTATTAGATATGACATATCTAATGAAATATCTGATATGTAATTCTTTTTATTTTATCTATTATAGTTATGTTTGATTTATTACGATTAGTTCTACCAAGTTATATTTCTAATCGAGTATAATTTTATTGTTTTATATTCTATTAATGTTTCAGAATTATATTTATACCATTGTACATTCGTTTCTATTAGTTTTTATTTCTGTTCTATTCCTGTGTGTATCTATTTGAAAACATCCTCATGTCTGATTGCATAATCATTGACTACAAGTGTTGCACATTCACTGGTAATGTGCTCTATTGCTTTCGACATTGTATACCATCATCTTTTTCATCATACATAACATTTAAAAATATAACCGTTGATCTTATAACAAAAAAAAAAAAACGATAACACTACTAATCGTTAAATTAATCGATAAGGTTTAGATAATTATAATTATAAGGGGGAAAGCTGATAAACAAGATGTAAAAATTTATTTTCATTTCAGTGTTAATAATACTCGAAATATCCTGTACAATGACAATAAACGTTTCTGTCAATTGCTAATACAGAAGAAAAATAATTTTCTTCTGATTAGAAGCGTTTACATCCGTGTTTTTGTTTTTTGTGTTTCATTTACACTCCATACAATATTTTTTCTTCCCATGGATTATATTTTATTACTATTTTGTGATTATTTTCTTTCTGTTTTCTCTTCTGTTTCATATTGATAATTGTGTAATTTTAATGTTGTTAGCACGTAATTTATTTCGATGATGAACATCTGCTTTTATTACTGCGTAGGGAAGTAGTGAGACGGGATGTTTGCTATGAAAATAATGTTGTAGGTTTTTTATCTGGCTTTCAGAACTTCGTTAGCACAGTAGGATTTGTTTTATTTATATTTTTAATATTTATGTATGTCCATTTGTGTTAATGTCGAAGGAGTACGTATAGAATTGTATATACGTGTTTATTGTTTTAATTATGTGTTTTTTTTTGTTTACACAATTTTGGTATTTCTGTAATATTCGTAGTTTAATTTTGAAGACCACGTAAATATTTTCTTTATTTTTAATGATATGAAAAATATTTATAGCATACTATAATTGGTTTCAAAGGAGGTACATCATGGGAAAAAAATTTTTTTAGGTTATTTTTTAGACTTTTCAAGGTCGTCGAAATTATATATATATATATATATATATATATATCCGGTAAACATGTATCTTTTTCTATTGCACTTTGTAGCGGATAAAAAAAATTCATTTAAATATACTTGCATGATGATATTGAAAAATGACATTGAACATTAAAAATATAATAAAATTATAAGACAATATTAAAATGTTACGTAAACTTACTATTTAGGTTACAAATGTTCAAATTGATATTTGTCAGTAATAAAGTATTTTTTGAAACGAACAATTGTAGATTGCAATGTTCTTATAATTGTTTCTGGTGGTATAAAAGCATAAAAGTATTAATTATGCACAATTCCTTGTGTTCTCTGAAGAAGTATATCACTGTTGATAAACTTCTTTTAATTTTCCTCAAAGAAAAAAATCTAACGAGGTCAGATCTGGTCCAACTATTATACGACCATTACGTCCAATCCAACGATTCGGATATTTTCTATTTAATATCTGAATAGCTGCTCATGAATAATGCTGGGCAGCCATCATGTTAATACCATATAGTCGTACGAATTAATGAGGTACTATCTTCCACCAATTAGTCCAAATCATCCAATATAAATGTCTCATATCTTTTCCCGTTTAATATTACATTAATAAAATCGGATTCAATAATTTAATTATTTAAAATTCCATACCATATATTCACTGTTCGTAGACCTTTCCCTATCTATTTTATTCATTCATAGTGAGTTTTCTGTGGACATATTAATAATGCACATTTCTAAAATTCACTTGGAAATAATCGATGAAAGAAGATGCTTCACATTCTTAAATAGAATTCTTTTTTTTTTTTTTTCCAAAACATTTCATCATTTTCAGATTGTAGTAAAACACATCGACAAAAGGAGACGCGATTTTCAAAATCATTTAGCTTCACTATAAATGTAAATCAATTTAATCCTTTCTTGCTTCGAATAATAAACTTTTCTATTTTTAGGACACTTATATTAATGATCCCTTCGCAATCAGCTAAAGAACAGAACCTTGTTCATATCTGTTGATAAACATATTGCCGACTGTATCGTTGTCAACGAACATTACTTTGAAAGTTTATAACATAATCAGTCCGTTCGCGTATCATTTTAACATGGCCTTATAATTTTATTATTTTTATTCATTTTTGATATTCAAAGACATTTGGAGATCATGGTACCAGATATATTTAAATGTATTTTTTTACCCTCTATAAGATGCGATGGAAAAAAAATTTTACGCTTATCGGGTAAAAAAAATACCGACGACCTTGAAAAAATGGATAAAAAATGATCTAACAAGAAAAGCTTCTCTTCTATGACATATCTCTTTTAAAATTCAATATAATGTATACCATGAACATTTCTCATATCATTAAAATCAAAGAAAATATTTGGGCAAACTTTTTCAATTGATACATTCTCCTGTATATTTGGGTATGCTGTTTTATCTAGATATATATTTTATTACGTGTTATCGTCAGACATATTCCAATCACATAGTCTATATTTTTTGACTGTTCATTGTCTAATCCTGTATCAATATTATAGAGAAAATCAATCGAATTGTTAGTTTGATATATTAGAATAAAGAAAATTTAAATATAATATAACATTCGGTTCTCAATCTTCTCACAATCTTCAATACACTCTGTTTGAAATCTCTTTAGATTCTCTCTATTTCTAAACATTCAGTAGTACTTTCTTTATCTCATATACACTCTTTATTTACAAACACTCTTTGTCTCTTACAGATATCTTTGTTATTTTCTAGACTTTCGTATAGACCTCACATGTCGGACACACGCAATGCTTAGAATCCGATAAATATTAGAATTTAAGATTCGGCGCAGTATCGAATCAACACAATATCATAAGGTTCTTCTATCTTGATAAATATATTTCCTTTTGTTAATCATGTGATGGATGTCTTTGTGTTTATATATTTCTTTGCGATTTGATGTAAGTGTGATTTTTGATGTAGCGTTTCGTTTCTCAATCTTTTTTTCATCGTATCGTTAGTCATTATTTTATCAATTATATTGTAGTTATGGTGATTGAAATATGGTGATGTTGTTGATATCTAAGTAGTGATATCTAAGATTGATATCTAAGGGTACTACACAATGGCTCATGAAAATATTCAAACGCTCGCTATTAAAACTATAAATAAAAATATGCATGAAAGATTTAAATTTTGAAAGTAATGTTGCAATTATTATATTATAAGACACAATTATCGAAATTATGGAGATGAAATTTTAAGTATTTGCAGTTTTTACAAATTTAATACAGGAAAATATATTATTAGTATATTTAGAAATAAAAATAGATTTAGCATGATGGATGATTTAATAGTGCTCACTGAAGATAGTTAATATTGGAATAAAGAAACTTCAAATCGTTTTAAATGTCACGAACAAAGTCGAATTAATGATAAATTGGGAAGAAAGCAAATTGTAATGGAAGAAGATAGAATTTCTTAATCATATAATATACAGTAGTGTGTGTGAGTTCCTCCGTGCATAAAATTAACGTTTTTCAAAAATATCCATAACCTACTAACGAGAGACCAAGTGCAAAGCTTCTTTCGAAAACTTCGTATTATATATACAAAATATTATCTGATTAAAAGAAATACTATGTAAAAATGCAGTAATACATTTATATAAAGTAGGATACTAAATTACATACGGATATATCGGCCGCTGGTTAGGATGCAATATTATTACAAAAATGCAGAAAAGATGATACATTTAATATTTAACGTATTATTTTAACGATAAAGCTAGTCCGGCTGAACAATATTCCATCAGTTATAAGTTAGATATGCTCTTGGCATAATCAAAGGCTTGAATAAGAAAGACCTATGTTTGTGTATACGTAGCCCGTTATGCTTTGCTTTTAAAGGAATACAATTACACTATTAAATATCGAGTAAAAATATGACGTGAACGCTTTAAATCGGAATCCTCTAGCAATCTGTATATTTATTAATGAATATGACACTAATACTTCTAAGTTAAGAAGAATGCAACAGAAAAACAAAAATATTAAAATGATTTATGATACGAGATAAAATTAATATATTAGTGAAACAATTTTATTTTCAAAGAATATAATGATGTCTCCAAATAATTAGGCAACCACACGAAAAAGAATCTTTTTCCATTGCAAAAACCGAGACGCTATTCTAAGAATATTGAATATTGAACACGTGAAACGCCATATCGAAAAAAATTATAAAGAATTACATAGCTTACATTCTTGCGGATAGGAAATAAGATGGATAAAAAGATTATTTGAAATTCGATAAAAGGTTATTTTAATGTGACAAAGAAAGATGAGATTCTGTCAGACATCTTCCATATTGACGACCAACTCAGGACTCTTTATCTTCGATGAGAAAAAATTAAAAACACAGATACTTTTGTTGTTGCAAATGAATTTACAAAATTTGTATGACTTTATGCGAGAAAAATTACGAATGCGGAGGAAGTGATGAAGAAATTTAAAAAATTATTAGGGATAATTTTAATTTGGACAGAGACGCAGCTTTTACGTCCAAGGAATTCACTGATTAACTGTACAGACGAAAAAATGAAACGTAATTTGACCGAAGTGCCAAGAGCAAATGGACAAGTCAAGCACGTTAATCGTGTGCTTATTTCGTTGCTGACTAAACCGCCGGATCCTAAGGCGAAAGGAATGGTTCAAATTTTCAGATGTAGCAACAACAATATTTGAATTGTATATTACCTAAAAGTATCGATATAATACCGTCTCATTTTTTATGTGTTGCTCATATGCGTCTTCGAGATGAATCGTAAATTCACGAATTATTAGAACAGGAATGGATCGAAGATTTTCAAAATAGCCGACGACAAGTTGCGAAATCAAACGATCGAGAATATTATAAAACTTCAGCACGAAATCAACAAAGTTTTAATAAACTAAAAAATGTTACTATATATAAGGAAAATAATTTTATAACGATTAAAACTAGACTCTAGACTAAAATTAACAAATAAATGTATTGTAAGAAAAATTTTACATAACAATGAACATCTTATGGGAAAAGTAAGTGAACATGAATGTGTCGATAAATACAATACATCCATCGGCATCGATTATATAAAATTTTGGATGAACAATCCAAATGATCATTTTGGAAATGATGATGAAATCGAATCTGAAGGCAAGTGCGTGACGTTGATAACCGAGCTGGTTATCACTACAGAATAGTCGAGTGTGAGGTAGGTTGGTAATGTGCGTATTAATGAAGTATCCGTTGGCTTGCGTCTTTTGACATGATAGCATATGGGCCTTTGTTTGGTTGCAAGAATGTGTGTATATGTGTGTGCTATGTGTTTTTTTTCTGGTTAGCAATTGATTGAAAGCGGCGTAAATGTTTGATACGTGATCTGAGGAAACCGCTGTCAAATGTTTATAAAGAGCGATTAATATAATAATGTGAGAATGCATGAGGAATTGAAACAAAAATAGTAAGTCTAGACAAAGCATAAAGCGAAAAAAGGGATGAACAATGAATGATTGAGAATATAAAGAATGAGAGAGAGAGAGAGAGAGAGAGAGAGAGAAGAGAGAGAGAGAGAGAGAGAGAGAGAGAGAGTAGAATTTATTATTATTATTAGTATTATATATAATACTATAAATAGTATTTATTATTCTAGAATATACTAGAAACAGAATTATAATATAAAATGAAGACTTATTTTATTAATTAGATAAGAAATTTATTTTTAGCCTAAAGTTTTAATGACAATTTTCTCATAAAAATCCTCTATTATTATTATTTTTTCTTTCTTTCTTGCTATTTATTGTTTCTCAATATTTTAAATTGATGATGAAATTTAAATGAGATTCACAGCCAAAACATCTTTATTCCTCTAAGAATTTGCAATTGATTCGTGTGGTATTCAAAATGACAACTTTCAGTATAATAGATTTTGAATCATTTTAATAGATTTGGAACCAATCCCAAAATTTTGATGTTGCTTTGTAAGCTCGAAGATTCCTCTTGATTAAAAGCACTATCCGTAAAATATGAAGCACGTTTAACTTTCAAATTAAATTTAATATCTATTTTTAACTCTATATATTTGTATCTTGTCGAATAAATTTTGATAATTGTAAATATGAAGAAAAGCTATATGTATTAAAAATGTTGCTTTTCATCTTCTTATCCACAAATAAAAAATATCCGACCTATTGCAATATATAATTTTGCGAGAGTAATATTATTTGTAATGTTCTAAATCCAATAATGTTTCTAGGATGTATTTGTAATGGGATACTTGTTCTGTGAGAAGATTACTATGTCTGGCCAGTTCTCAATTAATTATGTTAGCTATCTGGTTGTGACGGTGAAGATGATAATCAATCTGTGATAGTCCACTGCATGCTCCCACAATAATAATGAATATACCTTGGGTTCTCATGGTATTTCATACAGCTGTCATCTCTTACTTGTTTATTTTTAATGATACATTTCTGCTAATTATTAGTATCAATTACTTTGTCCTGAATCGTGACAAAGAAATGCCTCAGAGAAATAGATTATTTTTTATTACGGTCAAGATCATTGGGGTGTCTATCATTCAGGGCCATCCTTTTTCATTGCCAGATTTTTTTTCTCAGTTGTTTGGACCATTTCTTATTCCTGATGTTCGATGCTGCTCAAATCGAAAAATCATCAGAATGGTAAATACTTGCAAGTCGAACTTTTCTTCGATGGAAATATATTGTTAAAGCTTTAATTGCACGAGGCAATATATAAAGCATATATTGACGCTTCCTGATGTGCGTATATAATACCTCTTATACTCTGTGATCCAAATTTTTCCTTGTATTCTTTATATCATTTTATGAAATAATTTCAAATGAGCAAATTAATACGAGTATTGCAAAATTGTTAATTAATTTTGTCCATATTTTTGTTGTCAATATCTGTACTGTTTGTTTTTTCAAAACTGAATACAAAATCTTCAGTCAGCGTTTTCTTTATAATTCTACTTATTTACTGCATTCCCTCAAGATAATTATACAATTCATTTTCTTCCATTGATACAAAATCCTATTTCTCTGCGATGATGATTCTAACCATTTTTAATGTGAACCTTCTCTTTGAATTGATAATTTTACATTTGTCTAATCCAAATTTTATATTAATATCTGTCGAGAATTCGTCTATTAATTGTATCAATTCATACAACTTCAAATCATTCATGTATGCCAAGGGCGAGATGTTGTGTTCCTAGATACGATATTTTATACATTTTCTGAAAATATTTAATGAACATTTTTTGTTTAATGTTGATTTTCTCAGTTTTTATCCTACGACTACATATATAACAAATTAACAATAGTACACCATTGATCTATTAATTGATTAAAAAGTTTTATTAGAACTAGTTAGATTTTATAGAATTTCATTATTTTGATCAATCAAGAATATGGAACCAAGTTAAAGGTTTCTTGATAGAAGATAATATAACAGCACAATAGATTTCTATTTTTTTTCTAAACCTTTTTGAATATTACAAAATCAATTATTATTATTGTTATTATTATTATTATTATTATTATTATTATTATTATTATTATTATTATTATTATTTCCGCTTTCTTCTCCATCTATTGGATCCTAATGAAGTTTTCAATAAAATTGTCTGACGTTAGAGTATGTTAGCGTGTATTAGAGTATATTGAAATGTTTTATGTAGTTTTTTGTTATTATGTATGTGACTGACATGACAATTTGTACTATTGCTATTATTGTTTTGTTTCCAGAGCTCTTTAATTTCTATTGTTGGAGATTGATATTTCGTAAATTTTTCTTATTATTTTCGTGTAACATTCGTGTCATTCAGTACAGCTATATCAATTAAGTAGATTACCTTTTACGATTTGTTGATGAGAATGATGTCATGTCGGTTTAGTTGCGATTGTTTTTGTCTGCGTATAATTTTTTATCCCACTATAGTTTATATTCATCGTTTTCTAATATGCTTTTCGGGTATATACTTTTATGACGTGTATGAATGTATTGTTTTGTATTGCAGTACTAATTCACAATGAATTATTTTTGCTCCCGTTTTATGTCTAACCGTGTATTCTGTTCCGTCCAGTAGAAGTATGCACCCTCCTTTTATACGTTCTATTGTTTCTCTGGATTGATGGTATTTTCTGTATGTGTCTGTATCCATGGTTTCTTTTATAATGTATTTCCTGCAGTTTCGGGTAGCTATTACGTTGTCTTATATCGCTAGGGCAAAGCCTTCTGTTTCTGGGAAGAGTTATTCTGTGGTGAACCATTTGTATGAAAGTTGTTTATCTATGTTCGGATCTTGCATAATGTTTTAATGGTTACCCATGTAGGGTTTTCTTTGACCATTTCTCTTTCTTTTGTTCTGTTATGATTGCGTATATGTCTTCTGGTATGCTTTCTTGTCTGAGGCAAAGTGGTATATATCGTACATCTATTTAGAGGGCTGCTTGGTGAAGTAGTGTGATTTTATTTCAGAAATAATACCTTAGGATTTCTATTTATATTTTGTGTAATGCTTGATTGTCAATTTTTTATTATTATTATTATTATTATTATTATTATTATTATTATTATTATTATTATTATTATTATTATTATTATAATCTTTAATTTCGCGATCGAAATTACTGAATGGTATGTTCATTTAATTTAATCCTTTTCTCACACAAACACACACACACACACACACACACCTCCTCTCTACGTTCTAATCGATTTCCTTTTTTGTATAAAAATCCTAATTCGAAAACTTTAGCAGTACCCTACTTCGAGTTTCACATTATTCAGATACCAACGCGTTATCGATCACGAGATTCCTTCCTGCGTTAAATACTTCCTCTCTGCGAGTAAGCGAACGGAATACAAGAGAGAACACGCACTGTGAAAGAAATCGAATAGGTCAAAGACAAATGGCTACGAAGTAAGATTTAACGACTTCATTCGTAAGTTTGTCTCGACATAGTAAGCTTGGAAACTCCAAAGACAAGAAATTTGACTCGATAGACTCCGAAAGCAACCACATGTTTTCTCCCCTTCTCACTCATTCTTTTTTTTTTCTCTCTTTCCCTCTCTTGCTCTCTGTCTTTCTTATCTCTCCTGTTTTATCGTCTACCATCGACGATATGTACTATCCACGATTTTATCGTACTCCTTACGGCCACACCGCTATGAATAATGTCCCGCTTTGATATATGCGTTCTCCACGTTGAAACAATGTTACAATCTGTCCGATCGTAATTCTTCTCACGTAAGATTCGAGTCTTTCGATGATCATTAGAAATTACATCGAATCCTATCGTCTGTTTCAACAATAAAACGAAGTTGTAATATAGTTGTTCAATTACAGCTTGACGAAACATTAAGATATACATTTTCTTATATATAGAGTCGTTATCTATATTGTGCAATCATTTTATCTATCTAC
>NC_060956.1:16625998-16675998 GCF_910589235.1 Vespa crabro | reverse complement strand
ATTATTACATCGGAATCAGTGGGGAATGTGGTTTCTATTAGAAAATAATCGTAAAATTGGATATTACATTTGATTAAGAGACATAACGCACGAATACGTATTTGTAGAAACCAATGAAAATTATTATAAATCAATGACGGAATTCAATGGGAAATTAAAAAGGATTATGTTGTAAGAATCAGATAACATGGAAAGCGAGCGAGAATAATAAAAGATAGACTTAAGTAGCAACTATCACTAACTATAAGTTCGATGATTTATGATCTTTCAAAAGTTTTTAAAAACCCTTTTATTTCCGACTGACTTTTCTATCGAGCCACGTCGTCGCTCATTTCAAAATTAAAATCTATCTATCCGTTGAATTTATCTTCGAAAACGAAGATAACGGGATTTATTGCAAAAATCATTGAGGGTGATTTTTTTTTTTTTGTATCGATTCGATCAATCAAAACAGAAAATAAAAATGATCATTGGCTGCATTTGTTGAGCTATCGATGAAGGAGACGTCTTCTTCTCGTCTCGTTTCTTAATTTCGAACAATCATTATTAAACTGCCGAGGCCATAAACGAGGAACTATTAAAAGTCGAATCTAAATGGATATTAGCTTTACACGAAAATCTTCACTTTGAAGTTACCGCTTTTAAGACAACCGAAAAGATTATATCGACTAAATGTTGGAAATTTTCATACATCATCAATATTTCTAAACTATATTAAGAACAATAAATAGATATGAACTTTAAAGGAAATAATTAAAATGAAAGGTATGTTTCATTCGTTTACATAAATAATTTATTTAGCTTATTAAAACGACTTTATGACACGATTTTACTACAAGTATGTTGAAAGATACGTTGAGAATTTCTACTAGTCATCGTTTTTTTCGATATAAGAGAAGACATAAATTTCTTACATTTCACGAGTTTCTAAGATTTATTGAGCTATAATCATAGCGAGTATACACCATTCATTTTACTTGACTTCGTGTTCGTTTCGTTATGATTTAATAGTTATCTAAATAATGGAAACTCTATCGTCAATACCAATACCGATCAGACACTTTGTTTTTCCTCCATTATCTTACCATCTTCTATGTTATATACACTCTAAATCTAAATTTTAATCAGTATCGTGTGGCCCATAATAATATCGATTCTCTCGAATCCAAAGTTGAAACCCACCTATATTATCTTTCCAATTGTAATCTCATTATCTTGATCTAATTTCATTAAAAAATCAAAAATAACAGAATCATTGAAAATATTATTACTCGATATCAAATCAATTCATTAATAAAACATAAAAGAAATCTCACGTATATATCATTTTGCAATAGGTATATGTATATAATACCAATCCGAAAACATTGAAACAATCAACGGAAATTGCATTAAACATAGACAGAAACCTTATTTCGCTCGATCGGATAGTCTAATTGCGCTATTTTAATGTCTTAGATGTATATATGTACATACATATATTATACGTATAAGTCGACGAAATTCAAGCGATTATCAAAACACAAGGAGAGTAACGTTTCCGGAAGGACACGCCCCTGAGGCGCCAGGAAGTCGTGACACGTTACTGCTACCAATATTCGACCTCCACGTGGCTCACGTACGATACTATGAAATAGTAGTAAAACACGAAGAGGCCGTAGAGAAGAAAAGTAGGAGACGCGTTGTATACACATAATCCGAGTGAACCCCTCGTTCGTCTTCTTCTTAATCTGCTTTATCGTTTCTCGATGTTGGTTGTAGTAGTAGCAGCTTGCTCGTTACCTTTGGGGTCGAAGGCACGACAAAGCAAAACTCCAAATAAGAAGAAGCCTCTTTCTTTCTTTCTTTCTTTCTTTCTTTCTTTCTTTCTTTCTTTCTTTCTTTCTTTCTTTCTTTCTTTCTTTCGTTCGTTCTTTCTTTCCGTGTGCCTAGCGAATGGCTTCGCCGCACGAAGAAGAAAACTAACAAATATTGATATTTGCAACTATATATATATTCGAATGATATCTTCAGTCTTTTTATATTATACCTGTTTCTTTATATCTCTATATGTAAATTTAGTAAAATAATTAAACTAAACTGTCTGAGATAAAAAGCAATAAACCGTAATAGTTGGAAATTTCCTTTTCCCTCCGGGTCGACACCACCGACGCCATCGCCGCCACCATGATTTATATGACTATTAAATGAACTTCCTTAATTTTTTTAATATAATTGCTTGTTTTAATTTAATTGCTTTAAATGCTTTTTGCTGCATGCTACCGATCAATTTGATTTCTTAAATACTGAAATCACGCAATAGAAATAAGAATGACTATTATTATTAGATCTATCAAAAAGTTCTATCCGCTGAATGAGTTTCTAGCTTCAAAGGACGAGTTATTTTATAATAGAGGAATATAAAAGTTTTTATTCAAATTAAGAAAAAAAGTTGTTAATATTAAATGTATTATATATAAAATGATATTTAAAAATATAGATGGGCGCGCGCGCGCGCGCGTGTTTGTATCTGTGTGAGAGAACGAGCACTTCAATTTCATATATAAGTAAGTATTCGCGAGAAGGTCGACCTAAAAACCTAGATAGCTTAGTAGTTTAGAATAATCACTCAAGGACCTAATTTTTCTCATGAATCTTACATAATATAAAAATATATAAGATCTATCAGATTAACTTCACACGATCAATTTAAATGTGAATAATATATATATATATATATATATATATATATATATATATATATATATATTATATATATGTATATATTATATAATATAATATACAAGGGATAATGTATATAATCGCTTGTATATTCGATCGAACTTGAAAGTTATTTTGTAAAAAACCCCTATAGATATTTTTTGTCTTAAAAATCAACTAGAATCACGTGTTTTGCTGTTGATAATACGCATCTTTTAACGCATTATTTTTTATGAACTGGGCGAGGCGAGGCTAACGTTATGACCGTACATTTCCATCGTGGTGAAAGCAACTCGGTTAATGTATTTTTTCATTCTTTCTGAGTATATCGACGCCCGTTTACAGACCACGAACGAAATTGCCTTCCTTACGTACGTATGTATGTGCGTGCGTGCGTGTATGTATGTATTTAAGAATATGTGTGTGTGTGTGTGTGTGTGTGTGTGTGTGTGTGTGTGTGTGTGTGTACATTAAAAGAGGGTACCTCGCGGCAAAAGTGCTCGTGCACGAGACTCAACTTTATTCAAGAAAAACTAATATTCATATTTTAAAGTACATATTCTATTTGTATTTTATGCAGTAAAATTGTCATTTATTTTGTTGTTTACTGATAAATTTACTGTTGTTTGATACATGCACAAAGTTAGGTCTTATTCTTCAAAATGCAACTTAGAAATATTTTTGACTCGAAGGTACACGTTTATTGTTTACATGATCGGTTTAAATCTGGATATATTATATACATACATATGTACGTTTAATATATAAATGTATATTAAAATAAAACTTATAAATTAAATAAAATAATTTATTTATGTAATTTACTAATATATTATTTATATGTCTGTATATAATATATGTAACAATACCTAACAAATATATAAAAAAAGAAAAGTTGAATAAGCACAAAGTGTTAGGATCTTTGATAAAATTTTCACAATATGAATAGATAAGAAACTTTCGTTGTTTTTTCCGAGATTTTAACGAGAATGGATATTTATGCAAACCATCTACTCGTGGTAATAAATTATTATTCTTTACAAATCTAGGACGAAAAAGACGAAAAAGAGTATATTAATCGCGTGCTCACGCGAATATCACGCACGACATTGCACCATTTCGTGGTGCACCACTTCAAAAGAAACACTTCTCAACACGATTTTTTAATCTCTTCTATTACATTATAAACTATACAATCCTTTTAAGATATAATCATTCATCGTAATCTATATTTCATTTATAAAAAATTTCAAAAAATATTTTCAACATTTGAAGCAATCCATTCCAACATTTGCAAAATTGCAATATGCCGTTAAGAAAAAAAAAGATTCATATGTCAAAGAATAGAAGAATAAAAAAAAAAAAAAAAGAAAGAAAAAGAAAAGACTTTTTCCGTAAAAAGTCTTTCGAAAATCATAACGTATCATTGAACAACGATCGAAATAAAGTTAAAATTAGTAACAACGCATTAATCATAAAATATGTTAAAAGGAACGAGATCTCGATACATCTGTCGGACAAAAGTGTGTCGTGTGTATGTATGTGTGTGTGTGTGTAAAAGAAAAACGATAGAAAAAAAAAAAAAAAAAAAAAAAGAAGGAAATACTAATAAAAGGAGGAAAGGTTCGCAGCTGTCCTAGTCCTTTGGCTTTCTCGTTTACACGCAAAGATCCTTTCCCTGACCTATCCAATTTTAGTCGACTGTTGACCATCCTTTGAGTCGACCATCTTTTCTATTCTCCAACGTGAAAATAAGTTAGTTTTACATTGGTGTACGTAAATTTATATATGTAACTGTATGCCAGCTGCGAAAAGAAACCCACAAAATCTTATTGTGAAAGCGCGTGGCCCACGTCGAAATGCAACAACCGGCTTTTCGACGGCCTAATTGGTCAACGTCGAGCATCACGATGGATTCTACTTACAAACTTTCATCGATCAAATTTGAAAGAGTTCCTTTCAAGTACGAAATTAATTTCATTTGCTCTTTTGTTTATCTTTCAATTTAAAAGAATACGTATACACGCTTATGATAAAATATTTTAAATATGTTTCATTTAAATCTAAAAGATGTTTTTTTTTTTAATGAAATAGATACGAACGATCGGTCTCATTTTATTTTTCTATCATTAAATATCCTTTTTCTTTTTTTTTTTCCTTGATATTCTTCCTTGTTTTAAATATATCAATACGAAATTTTATTATATCTGCATATATAAGGTAAAAAGATACTTTAGCAAACAATTACAAGTATCGTATTTTGTGAATGTAAAATGAATATAAAAAAATAGAAATAAATAATTACGAAAGATATATGCATATTAGGTATACGCTCCCTGTTTTCCGACGGGAAAGTTTTTATTGTAATAACATGTAACATTATCGCGATATATCAATTATATCTATCTAGAGTTTATCGAATATCGAGTATGAAGCACGTAGATACAAAGAAAGCGATATTTACCGACTGCCGACAGCCTACAATTAATCCGCGCGTTCCGTATCGTATAATTCGAAACTTAGCCTGCAGATGAATCGCAAAATTGGTACGTTTCCCAAGATGAAAATAAGAGAATCGACCTCGTTTCTATCCCGTTTCGAATGTATAACGAAGGAGAAGTTCGACACTTCGACCATGGTCGTCGATCATTATCGTAAAGCACGATCGTTATCAAGAAGCATATATCTTATGCGTGATCGTGCGAGAAACTATTACACGAAAGACTTTCGCCTCTTTAACAACGTTTATATTCATTTACATTGTACATGTAAGAAGACATGTGCATATCAAAGTATGAATATCGAAAGATAGAACTATTCGTCCGTAAAAAATCTTTTAATTTGAAAGGCGCAAATAATCATTTTCGATAACTTGTCTCTGCTCGATCTACCCTGAAAATATTACTAATCTATGAACAACGAGAGATAAGAGATATTTGCTAATAATTCGTCTATAAGTTTGATCATCTAACCAGATATCTCGAGATTACTTAAAAAAAAGAAAGAAAGTTTCAATAGAAACTGCAATAGAATTTTGTGAAAAGATAAGATGAGATGTTTATATTGATTGGAAATTAACTAGCTTGATCGTACACAATTGTATAACGTGTTCTTTTATCATTATCGTCCAAAATCTATAATAGATTTGAAAATGATAAAAAAGTAAAAAAAAACTCATCGCCCGAGGTATTTAAAAAATAAATTTTCACCAAGATATCATGCCGTTAAATTAAAACAATAAACTAAATTATATAGATATGTGCTTATATGCGTTAACAAATGTATTTATGGGATAAAATTATTGAAATTTCATTTGCTGCATTTTGATATTCGAAATCGAATTACAATCTACCCGATTGAATCCAACCAATTCGAAGTCATAAATATTTAATGGTCTATAGAAACGCAACGACTTTGATATCAGTTAATATAAGCTCGGTTTAACTGGATACAAGTTTTCTTTCACAATAGTAATCGTCCGATTAATTATTCAATTGTGTGGAACAATGGCGCACGGAATTAGCCAGTTCACGGACCTTGTTTATCCATATCAAGGACAATATCCGATCTATTCCGTTAAATGCAAGAGAGTTACGTTATAAATATATAAATAGATCAATTTTTGTTTTGTTTTAAATCATCTCAAAGGCAAATCAACAAAGCTAAAAAAAAAGACCGTAGTTTGAACGATAAACGAATAAAAAACAATATTCTCTACGTAAGAAAATTATCTTCGATGATTTGTAAAAAAAAAAAAAAAAAAAAAAAAAGAAACGAACAATGAAAATTACTTCGAGTGAATTCAATCGGATGTAGAATAACTTATGATCGAACAAAAAACAAGATTATACAATCCCATAAAATTTAGGAATTTAGGAATAAACGCTAATCGTATCAAATGAACTTCGTTGCGATTTATTTTCGAAGGTCATTAAATAAAAATTAACATAACAAAGTGTACGTTAATTTACAGAGTTACAATAAAAATCGATTCGCAAAGATGTAATTATCGCTGAGACGTAATTAGTACAAATCCAATAATTTTTAAATGGCACGGAATTTGATCAATACCACCAAGTATATACGTATTTCTCATATGCTCATATTATAAATTCTCACACGTGGCTCTTCTACTTCACTGACATGAAAAAAGACGTAATTTAAAAAATAATCAATAGATATATAATCTTGATTATCGAAATCAGGTTAAAATCATGTTAAAGTTTATGATCTATTTAAGAACCTTCGAAAAGAGATAATAACGATTACATTCTTTTTCTTTATCGACTAATACACACACATCGGGCTCTAAATTTTTTTTTGTTTTTCTTTCATTCTATTTTTTTTTTTTTTTTTTTTTTTTTTTTTAACTACATATATCTACGCCGATCTATGTACTTATCTATCACTCGAGAGAAATATCAATCGAAACGATGTTACGTGCAGACGAACGAAAATGTCACTCACCTTATAACCTTCCGTCTATTATTAGGATGAAGTCGCTGTGCCATTTCCGGATCAATTTCGGCCAATCTACGATATAGCACCTCGTTCGTCTCCTCGCTCGTCCACCCGTCGATCTTCATCTTCTTTGAAGGCGAAGACTCGTCTTCCGTTTCACTTCTTTCCAACGTTTCCTGTGTGTTTCCATCTCTATTTTTCTTGTCGTTATCGCTTAAAATCACTTTCGTTTGATCCATCTCGTTTTGAAAATTTGTCTTCGCTTTCGAAACAAGTATTTTCCAAAGTACAGACTCTATGTAATAATTCGTACCACCAACGACGATCGGCATCTTCTTCTTCAATAGTAAATCGTCCACCTATATCGATCGAAAGAAATAATGATCGTAATCGATTTAATATGAGCGACAAAATGAAGAAGATTCATGATTGGGGAAAGAAAAATCGAAGTGGCAAACGAGAAAAGAAAAGAAAGAGGAAACAAGCAAATAAATAAATAAAATGTATTAATATCGTAATTAAAAGATCGTTAATACTGATGCGTCTTTCGAGTTATTGAAACATCTTAGTTACATTCTGCGATCATTCAATTAACGATCACTACGCGGCATCAAGTTTACTTTTAACGATGCAATTTATTTTAATAAGGTATTTAAATGGTATATTTAATATCATTGGAACAAATCGTAACTTTAATAATATTTCTATAAATCGAAGGATAATTTATATTTCTTTACGAAAATTATTAAGAAAGACCATGGCTATTTAATTATGCAAAATATCAAGGTCTTTCTTACTTTCTTATTATTGGAAAAAATTCGGCTTCGTTCGGATTTCTTTATCTACGATGCCATTCGAGGGAGGAGGGTCTGTATTGTGGAAGGAACAAAAAGAAAAAGAAATTTTAGATCATGCGATGATTCTAAAAATCATTAATAATAAAAAGAAAATTGTCGAAAGCTTTGTTTCTTCCTCGAATAAAAAAAGAAAAGATAAAATAAGAAAAATATATACAAAATATATGAGAATAGATTACAATCGGTAGCACCATATCCCTGAAGTCGATGACGGAAAAATAGGTGAGAGGATCAACGATGTCTAGCATGTGATGAACCGCCATTTGCTTTTCTTCCTTGGTCACCTTGGCGGTAACGATGTCCAGACCCTTATACACCTGCGTATTAACATCCAATCTAGATTATCGTAAATGAAATGGTAATGACAGAGGTTAAAAAAAATTTATGTTGTAAAAGTATATCTATTACTACTATCTCTCGTTTTCTCCTTGCTATTTACCGCGCAAATTGCATTAATTAGTTTACGCGCGTGCCTCTACGATATATAAAAAAGTGAATTAATCAATATGAGTTATGGTCATTTCGATAATCCGTCCAATTAAACGAGAATTCAAATATCACTGTGAGTTTTTGGGAATCCCAGAATATATTGCGATAAAATCTTTACAATATGAACGAAGATGAAAACAATTTCATTTAAATGGAAATTTTATGATCATGATCTTTTATGGGAATAAACTTGTATTTATATCTTGTTTTTTTTTTTCCAAATCGATATCCGTTTGATTAGGTTCATAGTCTAATAATTCAATTTGAAAGGGTAATATTAAAGATTAATATTTTTTGTTCCTACTTAACCAATTGGATCCAAAGCACAATGACGTACTGTTAAAAGTCTCACGGATGAATGCGCATAAGTAAACATATACTCAGCGTAGAGAATAAAACTCCGTAATACTGATTTGACATATTCGGCGTTGTGTAAATGACTTTGAATAGTAACAGTAAATAGAAGAGTCGTCAAACGAAAGATCATTTTTATGATTAAAAGTAATCTAATTTAAACATTTAAGTTAGTATTTGGAAATCATAAATCATTAGATAAATCTTTAACAAAAAATCTTCAACATCGATGTTTTCGGAAATAAAACTTCGTAGGAAAAGAAAATGTCACTGAACATTTTTGACTTATATCTTCATGCAGATTTATCCTCTTTATTCGATGATGGTATCGCCAGATCGAGAGGAAAAAAAAGAAAAAAAAAAGAAAAAAAAAAAAAAGAAAAAATTACTTTCTACCATACCGAAATGAGAGAATCAAATATCTAAACACTTTTTCGTTTGGATCGAAACGTCAATCAAGTCGGATATTTTTGAAACATGACGGATATTTCAAACAAGAACGGATATTTTCGACAGAGACGACAAAAGCAAAACATAAATGCATCGAAGAAGAAATAGATGAAGAAGAAGAAAAAGGAAAAAGCAAAAGAAGAGCTTTCCTTCTCTTCCGTTCGTTCACGTTCGATGCGCACCACTAAGACGGATAAACGAGAATCCAAGAACGTTTCCGATTACGAGAATTTCGACTTTACGCTCAACATTCCATTACGTACACACGACATAGCTCGGTGTGGAACAGGTTTTCAACGTTCCGATCCGGCCGCCAGATGTAGCCGGAACGGCCGTGTCTTCGATCTTTGAACAGGTTTCCGACGTTCTAAAGCGGTCTTCAACCTTCGTTCCGCTTCGATCTTTCGTACTTTTTCATAGGTTTTACCACTAGAATGAAGTACAAGAAAGATTTCGACCAAACGAACCCAAACGAGTTCAAAGACGAAGCTATTCTCCTTTTCTCCACGTTGAAATTTCGACCGTTTGTATAGTCACCTATAAGTCTGTTATTCTTATCTTCTACCGCGAAGGTACACCAAGAAGAAGAAGAAGAAGAAGAAGAAGAAGAAGAAGAAGAAGAAGAAGAAGATGAAGAAGAAGAAGAAGAAGAAGATGAAGAAGAAGAAGAAGATGAAGAAGAAGAAGAAGATGAAGATGAAGAAGAAGAAGAAGAAGAAGAAGTACGAGCGACCGGCTCGTTCCACGCGCGCCGAACTCGAGAGACCGCATTCCACCGGTTCGCTATTGAACCTTAAATCGATCCACAGGATCTCTTTACGAAGGATGTTCGCCAACCGATGAAAATACGATTTTTACTTATATATGAGACGTACTAAGTCTTCATGAAAAATTGATGATAACTTAAAACTATGTCAAAGGATTTGATTAATTCATTCCTTTTTATTCAATCGATATAACATAGATAAATTCAATTAATTCATGACAATATTTCTTTAATGGAAGAATTACAAAAACGGTAAAAAGTAATATAATATTATAGAATGTATAATAATCCTTTTAACGAATCTATCGTGAATACGGGAGCGTATTATTAAAAGGGAATAGTAACATTCATTAAAAATTGACAATTGCTCAACAGTAAGTGGTAAAAGATTCGATTATGTGTTATTAGTTTTTACCATCGACATAATGTAAGTATATTTAATAATTCATAATTATATTTATTTAATGGAACAATTATATCTATAAGAGAAACATAATGTCATATAATGGTTAATATTCCTTCGGCGAATCTGTCGTGTGTAGAAACAAAGTACGTAAAGGATTAATAATTTTTCATTGAAAAAATTGACAGCTTCTTAAAATTTAATTAAAAAGAATCAATTATGTCAATTATTTTTATCATCGACATAAAACAGATATATTTAATAATTCATTCAAATAAAAATATATCTAACCGATCATATATCTGCGGCAAAAGAAACGTAATCTATTAATTAGAAACTTTCGAGATAGAAACTTCTAACTCTGTGTATTACGCGTAATATTGCTTCTGACAAATCTATCAAGAGAACGAGGATTTCTTGGTGATCATCGTCGATCATAAAATGTTCGGTGAAAACGGTGAATGAATAGAAGAAGTGGTAAAGATCGGAGAGGATGGCGATGAGACCATTGAGGGCATATCTTCTGCGAGAGGAGCGAAAGCCTCTCTCGAAACCTGTTCCATCCACTGACTGTATATATGTACGATGACCGGCTGGCTCATCTCATATATATATATATATATATATATATATATATATATATATATACATCTGTGTGTATGTGTATGTGTGTGTGTGTGTATTCGCGCACTCACGCGGCTAACGGAACGCGGCAAGAGTCGACTCGCACTCGCTCCGAATTCTCTCTGGGTCGCGCGTACTCTCAACGTTGAAAGATCTCGAGCGATCTCCAACAATAGAACCGTTCCTTGACTTTTACTTTACACGAGTCCGACTTCGTTCCACGATGCTAAACTCCTACTCCTCATCGGCGTATACCCGGGAATTTGTTTCGAATCGTGACGTCATTCAGTCTATTATACATCAAAACGAAATTTTGATGTACGATATAAACGATAGTTCCTTTACGAATGATACACATACATACACGTATTGATAACTTTTATTAATAAGAATATATAGTTGATCGATTTTCTTATCCGATCGATATTTCATTCAATTTATATCGGGATATCTTTCAAATTATACGGACTTACGATTATTACCCAATAATTATTGTTTATCGATAATTCGACATATATATATATATATATATATATATATATATATATACTATATAATTTATTGTGAAAGATAAGTAATAATTTTTCATAGTTTCTCATTTACATCTTCATCCTATCTCTCGTATTTTTATCGAAATATTCAAATCGAAAAAGTATTTTTACGAAGTAATTTGTCTCGTAACTATATCTTTATCTACCTATATTTTATTTCTTTTTTTTTTTTTTTTTAAATCAAAGATAGAAATCGTATAAATATTAAATCAGTCTCATCTATATTATTCGTTTTTATCGTGATCGAAAAACTCGTGGAAACGATCGAAACTTTCCCTGGTCTGGAAAAGAAAAAGTCTTTCGATCGGTGAAAGTCAAAATTCAAAAGCGTTACTCCCTTAAATGGTTCGATCGCGCGATATAAATCGATTAAAAAATGTAACGTAATAAATCAGTAAAACTTGATGATATTTTTTCGTAATATTTTTTCGTAATAACGAGAGAGGAGTATTAATTAAGATAAAATTGTAGAAATTTTAATCCTATCTCGGACTCGTTAGAAACAACATTGTCTTTGAAAAAATTAAGAAAAGGGAGATATAGAAATTTAAAAAGAAAAATAAACAAATAGAGATAAATGGAGAAAGAGAAAGAGAGAGAAAGAGAGAGAGAGAGAGAGAAAGAGAGAGAGAAAGAGAAAGATAGGCAAATCGAATAAATAAGTCAGTCCTCTCAAAGAGGAACTTGCCTTTCTCATTCGTGTCAAAGCATTCAAGCATGGCATAAGTTTATTTAATCATCGATTTACGACATCGCTACTCAGTAAGCCGATCTTCCAAGAACGTTATTTATTAACACGTTCATTCGTCGTTGTCGTCGTCGTGGACTATCGCTCCCGTAACTAATATATTAACGTTCGAGCAAACGCACGCGACGTCGTTGACTCTCTTCCGTGACGCGATCATCTTAAGGCTGCCCATTCCAGCCATGATTCTCTTACTTGCAAATTATCGTTTCACAGCTATCAAAAAGCTTTTCTTCCACGACCTAAATTCCATTTCCAACACTTTTAAATCGATAATTATTTAAATCTCCCTTCAGCAACCTTAATTACGACATATATATATATATATATATATATATATATATATATATATATATATATATATTATATATAGAGGACTTTTCTATACTTGTAAATGTCTCGAAATCACGTTGAAAGAGTAATTAATTAACGAAGTCATTTGTGTTATATTATAGTATGGACTTTCACCGGGTCCTTTTTTTCCTGAGAAAGCTTGTAAATAAATTAGCATCGATATACATCGTTATCTCGTTATAATGTCTAACGTTATATGAATCATAGAGAATAGTTCTAATGAAACTAGAAAATGTAAAGCAGATGAAGCTATACTATTCCTACTTTGATATTGTTATTACTTCTATTCATATAAAAAAAAAATTAATTATGTGCCGTATCGATTTAATAGGCAATTCGTTAATAAATACAAATTCCAAACGATGGTAGCCAAGACGAACGAATCTAAGAGATCTAATTCATGATACCGAAAATAGATGGTGAGCAGGAAGGCACGGCTCTAATCGTTTCCTAGACTCAAGGTCGCCTTAGAATAGTAGAGAAAGAGAAAAGGCAAGAAGCAAGAGAAGAAGAAGATGGAGAATAAAGGAGGAGGAGGAGGACGGGGAGGAGGAAAAGGACAAGGAAAGAAAAAAAAGAAGAACAGAGAGTGAGGATTAGGAAAAGAGAGAAGTAAATCTAGCCAATCAAAAGCAAAATAGAGAAACGTGCTGTTCTAACGGTTCACCAGAGAGGAGATAAGTTCACTATTTAAAATATCCTGCACGATGATTTATTTGTAACGCTTAAAGGAACACTGGCAACTCGAGGGAGACCTCCCACTGTTAGAAGAAGCAATTATCAAAACCACCGGCAGCACATCGTTGAAGCAATTACGCGAAATATACTCTCCTTCTTGTAGCTTAGCGTCGTTACTTTAAATATAGTTAATAATTGTTTCTTATACTACCGGCTCGGTTCGATTCGCCTTTAAGCAAAGACAAAAAAAATAATAATAAATCTCTAAAAATCGAAAATAATGTTCAGAAAAGACAAAGAAGTTCAGTTACTTATTAATGAAAATTTATGATTACGAAGAAAGAAAGATACAATGTAAGCTATATTTTTTATTCGATCATTTCATTTCTATTGGAATTTATACGATCGAAATATAATGAGGAAAGTTAATTAAACAAATAAAATAAATTAATATATATATTATATATATATATATATTACTTTTAATCGTTATCGATATTCTCTTGTATGATTGAGAAAAAGTAAATATATGGACATGATTCGACGTATTGTCGGAAAACGTCGTACAACTTCTAGTTTCTAATCTCTTTTCTCTCTCCCTACCTAATCTCGTCTGACCTCCGCACGCGAGCAACCAACTCCGTCGTATGTTTTCTAATCGGTCATAATACGATATAACATGGATTACGATTGGCAAGTTACCGTGTCCGGATGACATTCGTTACATCCGTCGATGCCGATCGTTTCCCTTCAAGGTTTTACTATAATGATAGTAGGATTATCCTCCTCTTACCATTCAAAGCGGCATTACGCTAGGCAGAGCATAGCTCGTACGAATTATTATTGACGAAACGATAATACGATTGTCGAATATAAAATTTAATAAAAAAAAAAAAAAAGAAAGAAAAAAAGAAAAAGAAAAGAAAACAAAGATAATACGAATATTATTTCTATGAATACTAATTAGTACTAACGAATGATAATCGAACGGAAGATAGTTGATTAGTAAAACAGCATCGTTGTTTTCATAGTATTAAGAGTATAATTAATTTTCTGAAAATAAACGAGATATAAATCAAGCACGTGATTAATAGAAAGTGCGAGTAACATCCAGTCCAGAGATCCAAGATGCAGAGATTTTAAAGGAACATTTCTGCTGGAAGTAACGTTCCAACTCGGTGAGCTCCTTCTGATTAGAGGTAACAGTAAACCGAACGATAAAGGAAGTTAAGTGTCTGTTTCTTAGAAACCGAAAGCTTTTATCTCTTGTAAAGAAACGATAAATCCCTTGGACTTTTTTCATTTAACATGTCAAACACGAAATACACGAAAGTGTATACATTTAAAAAGATTTAAAATTGTATATTTATTGTATGATAGAAAAAGATTCGTACGATTAGCGGCTGGATTTCAATCGAAATATCGATTCTAAAAATCTCATCGGTTGAATTTAATCAAATTAATTCTCAGCAGAAACTTACAAAATTCAAGTTTCCATTTCGGTTTCATTCGGCAAACGTCCGATCGTACGAGGTTAAGCTGACAAGACGTTTTGAATCTGTTAAATTAAATCAAATTTAGGAGTGTTCGAGTCTCGAAACGAAGTTCCCAAATTCAGCTTACCATTTTGGTTTTAACCGGCAAAAATCCGAACGAGCAAGAGGTTCAAGCTAACAAGGAAAGTGGTGGAGAGGAGAAGACGGAGGAGGGATGAGGTTGAAGAAGAGGGGGAGTCTAATAAATTAGACAAAAAATTCACGTTGAATACTTAATCAGTAGAAAACTTAGTTCGCATAGCTATGCGTAGAGAAGGGTCATCAAGTCCTAAGGCATATTAGAATTGATTATAGACGCTTACGGTCGAATGGCTTGTATTAGGAAATGTCGGTTTAAATATGTTAGGCACGAATAACGCAGGACATTTGAACGAACGAGCTCGCGCAGGACGTCGGTGTCGTAACGAAGAAGGCCTTGCGAAGTATCTCTTGCGATTTCCGGAGCAACAATAAACTAAAAGGAAAGCCGACTGCTCCTTTCTATCGAATTTTTAAAAGTCCCGTTATCATTTTAGATTTTAATATTCATCGAAACACGTTATGCTATATCAAACTTGAAATGGTAATCTAACACGCGACTAAAAAAAAAAAAAAAAAAAAAAAAAATAGAAAAGAAAGAACGATTTACAAGATTTACAAGATTTACAAGATTTACAATTTGTAAGACTTGCAAAAACTCTAGAGACTTTCAATGTGTTGAGATACTTTTCTCTTTTCTTTCAGTTTTATTGTAAAATCTTATATGGAACATATTAGGCCAAAGATCTAAACACAGTTGATGATTCATGATTATAAAAAAAAGAAAATAAAAAAAAAGTGGAACACACATGTACGTGAATATTAAAACATTCATGAGTGTTTTATATATATATATATATATATATATATATATATATATATATAATTAACTATTAATCAGTTTGAATTAATATTTAATTACCCAGTAACATAATTAATTATTGTAAATATTTTTATAGAATAATAATTATATTTTATAATTTATTACATGTTATTAATTATTTAATTATTAAATAAAATAATTATTTTTTAGTTAATTTAAATATTTATATTTAATTATGTATTTATATATTAAATAAATATTTGTATATATTTTTATCAAAAATCATCAAAAATTATAAAAAAAATCATCATGTGAGTGTGTGTGTATATATAAATATAAATTTACATATACCTAATAAATTTAAATTTATCATTAAAAAATATGTATCTAATGTATATCTAATATATATCTAAAATATGTATATGTGCTTAAACATATGTCTATATTAATCTTTTTAATTTCTACAAGAAATAAAACTTTTTCCAAATTTTTAATTTTGCACACGTCAGTTGATTTCTTTTTCGTTCATGAAAAAAAAAAAATTGAATAAAGAAATGACACTCGAAGAGATGACGGAGAAAAGAAAGAAGACCTTTCGTGAAGAGCACCGAAAAACTCTTAAAACCAGCTTACAGAGCAAATAACGAAAAGATTTCGGAGACCTCCTTGGAAAGCCTGTTGAAGGTCCTCGATGATGCGGACTTTCCTTTGTCGGTACGTTTTCCAAAGTGCTTTAGCGACGGTACAAAAAGAAAAAGAAAAAAAGAAAAAGAAAAAAAGAAAAAGAAAAAAAAAGAGAAAGAAAGAGAAAGAAAGAAAAAGTAGAAAAAGAAAAAGAAGAAAAAGGAAAAAGACATCAAAGTTGATCGGGAATCATAGTCGCGAAAGATCGATCGATTATGACTAAGAGAAAACGTAAATGCAAAGATGATCATAAATGCGGTGAGACGATTGCACACGGATGGCATGCGTATACGATAAATCTAAAAGATAAGCTGGTAAAGTGAGAGATCGTTAAAGTAATTATTCACATCCACGGGAATTCGTATCTTACCGCCACGATACAAAGTTTCCTCGTGAAATAGAGATAGAGAGGTAGTTCACCAAGTGAGTAATTTTATTTGCTTCTTTTTTCATCATTAGAAACAAATTCTTCGTTAAAATGTTATATTTAATCTTCCTTAATTTGAAATGAAATTTACAAAACCATATAAATTAATTTGCCATACAAAAATTTAAAATAAATAACTAGATATTTACATATGTATATATATATATATATATATGTAAATACATAAATATCGTTGAATCTATACAGAATTATATTCTCCATTTTTTTAAATTCCTTTTCTTTTTTCTTTTCTTTTTTATTTTTTTTTTTTATTTTATTTTAAACTTAACAAAATACCCGTTCGTATTTCATTTTAAATAATAATCTTCATATCAACAATTCATCGTAGCTTTATTCTTCAAAACTTACCTCCTCTCCCACACTTCCCTTCCTTCCTGAAGATCCTTAAACGTAGAAGAACAACGAAAATATCTACACAAAGAAGATTATCTTAACGACCGGTCAAAGCCATTCGCCCCTTTTTCGCATCTCGAAAACAACAAGAGTGATGTGGAATAGTATCAAGCGCGGGAACTTACGGACAAAGAAGCAAATTAATCCGTGGTACGTTAGTACAAGGGTGATCCCCTAAAGAGAAAAGGTGAATACCTTCTTTTAAAGTATTCCACCTAACTTGGTGGCTTCGGTCTCTATCGTTTAGGGGTACCTGCGTTTACGAAAACTGGTCCAGGAACGGGATGGTGCATACAAACGATCACTCCTTCTTTCTCAAGTATACGCTCATCACGATTATCCTTCCTTTTCCCGCCGTTGATTACCCGTCTCGTTTTATCCGCCGGTAGAATCGCATCCCCACGTCGTATCGTATTCGAGTTTCTCACGTCATCCTCTTATCAACTCGAAGAACCGGTCCTCCCTTTCTTCTCTCTCTCTCTCTCTTCTCTTTTTTTTCTTTTTTTTTCTCTTCAACATACTTCTACTTCTATGTATTTCTTCTTAACAACGAAGTATGTACGCATACGTGTAAATGTATTATATGTTGTGAAAAGTTTCCTCGTAATTTTCCTTTTAAAGAAATGATAAGGAAAATATCTTACATACTTATAACACTCTCTCTCTCTCTTTCTCTCATTTACTCATCCGTTTTATAAAAATTCAAAATATTTGCTAAATCGTATGATTTTCTCATTATCATTATTATTTTTGTTATTATATTATGTTTATATTGTCCCATCGATAAAAGACCAAATGTCAGAATCAAAATGAAAATTTTAAACGTGATTCGAAAAAAAAAAAGGAACGAATTAATGTTTCACTTGCCGGAGTAATGCGATCCGATAAGCGATCGGTGAGAGATAAGAGGCACTGCTTCCAGAAGGGTGCTTTGAAATGTTACGGAGAATCGGGACAAAGGATCTACGAGGAGAGTCCTCGAAAGATTTCTATCGACTCTCATTGCGTGCGATTCGAGTACGCCGGAAGAAGGCGATCACTGTCGATATTCATCAAAGTATGAAAAAAAGAAAAAAGGAAAGAAAAAAAGAAGAGAGAAATAAAAAAAAAGAAGTAATCATTTCAATGCATATATATATATATATATATATATATATATATATATATATATATATATATGATATTCCATCACAATGCTACATTGTATAAAGCAGTTATCTCTTTAGATGAACTTCCAACACGCAATTTTTATATTATCTCTTATTTAATTATACTTTATTGAAATCGTATGAAGCATAATTAGATTGTATAAATTCATGTGATTTTATTAACCCATGAATTTTCTTGCACGTCCGAGAACGATAAAATATGGCGATTAAAATTTTTTTTTCTTTTCTTTTTTATTTTAATATTTGAAATTATTTCGTTAAGTCCACTGCTACAAGAGAAAATACTTTTTTTTTTGTTCTTCTGTATAATTGATAGATAATATGGACAATGAGAAACGGAGAAAGAAAAAAGAAATCATTAGCGACGTTAAATCGATACTAATTACTGTGAAAGTGAAACATCTTTTGCGTTTACTACTCACAAAGAAGATGAACTATCAGAAAAATATCGTTCGAGGGGTTTGCGTCTTAATGGTGGTAAAGTTTCTTGTCTGTTTTTTTTTTTTCTTATTCGATATTTGATATTTCTTCGATAACGACGACCATCGTTCGTTGAAATCTTATCGTATCGACTATAATAGTCCAACGACAAAAAAAAATGAAATTTATCTTCTTTAAAACCATTGTCGGATTTTACTAAAATTTCGATAAGTCGAACAATGAACGTTCACATTAATACAAAATCAACTTAAAAGATCAAAAAGTACATTCAAAATGTAGAAAATCACGTTCTCGAATGGTTGGAAATTAAGATAACGTTCGAAATTTTTGAAAATTGTCGACTCTTTCGATTAATTTTAACTAAAGAGTAGAGAAGATTATCGATATTAAATTTATGATGAGAGAGAGAGAGAGAGAGAGAGAGAGAGAGAGAGAAAGAGAGAGAGAGATGGTGAAAAGTCGATTGTGCCGAGCGATTATTGACTATCGTCTCATATCAAAGCAAAAAAAAAATTGAATTTTGAAGATCAAACGTGTACGTAATGTTTATGTGTCTACAAGAGAGAGAGAGAGAGAGAGAGAGAGAGAGAGAGAGTGAGAGAGAGAGAGAAGGAAGGAAAGATGCAGGACTCATTGATAAATTCGAGCAATCATTCGAACAATGTTCAATGCCGTGGAAACTAATTAACCGAATCATTAATTGGATCGTATCAAGTCCGCGATAGATCGGCCAATCGCGAGACCACCATCAAATGAGAAACGAATTCGTGTTCGTTTTATCGCTTCTCGTGTGGGTAACCTCGTGTAGCAATCAATTTCGTTGGCACGGCTCATTAAGAATTCCCGTTTGTATATTACTATGTATATAAAATGTGACGGAATAAAAAACCATCATTGGTGACCACGATGTCACGTGATGGCGTTTGGAAGCAAATCAAAAGTTTCTATTTGAAAAAGTGTCGTCAAGTTTTTATTTCGATATCTACCTATCGGTATGAAAAATTATTTAGCGGGAGCAAATGATACCCTTTTTTATCTTTCTTTCTTTCTTTCTTTCTTTCTTTTTTTCTTTTTTCTCTTTTATTTATTTCTTTACCTATGCTTTCATTCATGCTAATGGCACTGATAACTGAAGTAGCACTCACAAAGAGAAAGTCGCTCGTACGAAATATCTCGTGACCAGGCACGTTACGTTACGTATACATTGAAAATTCGTTGATCTTTAAATGAGATAACTCGAAAATATATTTAGAGACGTGCTATCCTTTTAATAGAATCAATTGAAAAGAAATACGTGTAAATACTTTGTATCGAATTATATGTATAAAAAGCTGCGAAAAATCGATTACGCATGACGAAGTTTGGATAAACGATAGTAATGATAATAGTAATAGTAATAGGCATGCATTCTATTTAGCATAATTAAAACTTCAGAAGAAAGTTATCATCGATTCGCCGTTTTCTTTGACGGATCTCCTAATACTCCATTCGTTGTGTAATGCCGTTCGACTTCTTTCCTCACTTTTTTACTCGTTTTACGAACTGGTATACGATCACAGCTTGATTCGTACTCTCCAATCAGGTGACAAATTTTTTTTATCTCTATTCAATACCCGTATAATTTGTAATTTATAAACAGCTTTGATGGATTAAAAAAAAATCAATAAATATTAAAATAGAAAAGAAAATGTTATGAAATATTTTATCTCGTAATAAACGATTATCGACTGAATCTATTAAATGGTTAATAATATTAATTTCTTTTATTATATTATATAAACTACGAATAAAATTTTAACATTATATATATATATATATATATATATATATATATATAAGCTTAAATATATGATCAATCGAAATATATAAGAATAAAAAAAAAAATAATTGTAAGTATTATTCACGACTATGAAATGATCTCTATTAGCCCACCCAAGCGGTTAAATGTCAACGATGAAATTATTGCCGTCAACAAAATCACGATATTATCAACTGCTTTTTTCTATTAAACTATTCGCGAAACTAAGACGAATCATCGTACATTAACGAGAAAAACGATGACTTATCCTTAACATCGTAGTTTCTCGGAGAAATATAAATCTTTATTAAATCAAAATAAAAATAGAAACATCTTAATATCACCATCAAACATCAGAGAGTTTTCGAATAATTTTTAACGATAAAAAAAAAGAAAAAAAAAAGAAAAAAGGAAAAAAAGAAAGAAGAAAAAAGAAAAATTGAATTTTGTAAAACATAGCTCGTGATATTCGTTCACTATGTAAAAGAATTCAACTGTCATCGTTCGAACTGAGTCATCATCGTAAGAGTGATTCAACGTGAATGTCGTTCATCTCTAAGAACGTGTGCGTATGTACTTAAATACATGAATATTAATCATCGTTAGATCATGTTTGCGAACCCAACCACGGAGTAGTTCGAGAATCGAATTGACGAATCTTCCAACGAGCTTGAAGAAGAAATCGTATTTCATTACGAATGATAATTCATGTCAATCAAATTGTTCGTTTACGTTTGTTTACGACGAGCTTAAAAATAAATGAAAGTGAAAGAATGTCGAAAGAAAATCCCCGCGAGAAAATTCTCATACCGGATCTTTTCTTCGATCGATCGACGAAAAGAAAATACGAGGATAAAAAAAGATGAAATGAGCGTGGGAAACACTTACATGAAGAATTTTATTTAAATTGCTCGCACGAGGCTCGTGTTTCGTCGTCTTGAAGGAATAAATTAATAAAGTTGATTATGAATCATTCGTTCAAAGTGTAAGAAGTTCATTAAAATTCGCATACCATAAATAATTTTCTTTCCTATAATTAATGACATAAAAAGAGATTTTCCTATAATTAATGACATAAAAAGAAAAGAAAAAGAAAAGTAAAAAATAATTCGCACATGATGCGTTTAGAAGCAGCGTCTCAAAAAGAAAGAAATTTTTCAAATAAAAGAAAAAGAAACAGATAAAAGAGGGGGAAAAAAGCGTGGGAGTAATGTGATACAAAGTTGGCAGGTGTAAACTTGTTCGAACGAGCGAAGAGAGTTAAAAAAGATTACTACTCGAAAGATAACCTTGGATGGCCGAAAGAGCGACCTTGATGTGCCAATTGCGCGAGCAATCACCGAAGAGAGGTCATCGACTACGAGCGAGCGGACACGATCCTTTCGCATTGATCACGAAACACTCAAAATCCCGTTCAAGTGCTCGATCTACAACATGCTTACGATCGGCCAATGATCGAGTAACGATCGCTTCCCACTCTGAATTCTACCGCGAGACGACATCCTGATCTATACGACGATAAACTGAATGTTTCTTTTTTTTCATTCTTTCTTTCTTTCTCTTTCTCTCTCTCTCTCTCTCTGTCATGAATAAAAATTTTTCCATTATTAATTAATGCTATCTATTATTTTTCCTTCAGTATATACCATCATCCCTATTAGGAAGTGAATCAATAATACTCGTCTTTTCTCCCACTACTTTATTTCCCGCTAAAAGAAAAATAAAATCAATTCCTTCTCGGCAATACAAATTGCTACAGGACATTTTTAATTTAGAATCTCTTTCCATTAATATATATATATATATATATATATATATATTTTTTTTTTTTTTTTTATTACGATCGAGACATATATATCGTGCAATTAAATCAGATGATATACGTGATTCTTTTAACATTCGGATTTACTCATACCATTCGATTACGTATTGAAAAGCTTTATCACATTCTAAAAGGGAAAATTCTATAAAACGTTATTCAAAAAATTCTATCATGAGGAAAAAGCAATTTGTACCAATAAAAGGAATAACGAGTTATATTTTACGAGTTATTTTCGATTTTACGAGTTATATTTTTTTTTTTTAAACTTACGTAGAGACACGTGTTCTTAAAATATTCTCGTCTATGTAATACTAGAACTGTGTTAGAGAACTAAAAAAACGATAGTATCTAAGAGTGACGAACGATATTAGAAAGAAGAATAAAATAAAAGGATATAAAAAAAAAAAAGAGAGAAGGAAAAAAAATTAAAGAAAATAAGAAATGTAGTCGCTCGTAAAGATCATAATTAATGGATCGGCTCAGTCAGGAATTATCTGACGGAGGTGTAGTGGTATCTATCGAAAGGAAACGACGTTCGCCATTAGTCAGCGCGAAAAAAGTTTCAGTCTTTGGAGGTTAGTGACCTCGCGAAAACGACGCGTATTTCCGTCCTCGAGCGTTTAACCCGTTGTCGCCCACACCACCACACCAGTAAAGCAATACCCATCGCCATTCCCATCAGCATTACCGGTAAAAGAAGAGACTCTTCTTGGAAGCCAAAGAAAAACTCTCATTAACGTCTTTCCACTTTCTCGTTTCACTGTTATCAACATTGCCACTTAAGTTCTCGCCCCGTGGAATGAGTTCAATTTCGTAACAGATAAATATAGTTTTGTTCGGTTAAATTAACTTGATTCAACTTATTTTTGCAATTACTTGCTTGAAATTAGACAAGGAAAATCGAGTATTATATTTAAATTATTCGATCGATAACAAATGCTTGTTATTTGTTAAATGATAACAAAATTTTCATTACTTTGAATATCTAATTTGCTAAAGTTAAAAGTACAAATACATATACATATATATATATATATATATTTTTTTTTTTTCTTTTTTTATTTTTATTACATTTCTCTCGATATTGTTCATTAATATAAATTTCTTATTAAAAATAAATCATAAGAAACACATTGTTTCCGACGTTAATTATACATCAAACAATGTTGTAATAATGTTTCTATCGAAAGCACAATACTTCTCGTGAAAAATAAAAATACATATAAAACTGCATGCCATAACGTGAAATTCTAAGGAAACTAACGAAGTCTTAAGGAAGATCGAATTAACACTTGCACGATTCTTCGAGCTCTTACGTCTTCTTTCGTTACGGAAAAACCACGAGACGAGAGCTGGCGCCAAGCTATTGCTATTACCAATGAATCAGTAACGTTTATCTTGGCGAAACGACAAAAACGTAACAAAGGCATAAAAAAAAAGGAAAAAAAAAAAGGAAAAAAAAGGAAAAAAAGGAAAAAAAAAGGAAAAAAAAGGGAAAAAAAAGAAAAAGAGAGAGGAAAAAAAAGAAACAGAGAGATACAGTTGCACTTTGTTTCACCCCCCACGCAAATTTTTTCCCGAGAAATCAAAAGCGTTGTTGTGATTACACGTGTTATTACGTTATTATCACGTAACGTTGAGATTTGCGAACTTATATAAGTCGTCATTCTAATCGCGAGACGCGATAAAAAAAAGAGAAAAAAAAAACTACCTTCGACCATGTACAAAGTAGCAATGAATTCTAACTCGTTATGCCGTTAATCATAAGCGTACAATAAGCTCTTCTTGGAACGCAATGTGATTTCAAGCTGATGACGCGTTCTTCTCGTTTCCTTTCAAATCAATGCAATTGATGTCGAGACTCTTCTAAAATTGCATATCTTAGAAAATTATTATGAATCGGCTCACGCGTCGTCTTACTAACTATTATACATTGATGCAGATTAGCACAGAAAAGAATCGATCTAATAGTAAATCGTACGTAAATCGAACGAATTTCTGATATCTTTTCTTTTTTATTTTTTTTATTTTTTTTTTGCTTTTTATTATTATTTTTTTTTTTCTTAATAAATGTATTCAAATTTGTATAATTAAAAAGAAAACAATAGTGTATAGTGTTGACAATAATTAAAAAAAAAAGAAAAGAATAAATTAAGACGCGAATCTCTTACTTCAATTACGTAACAAAGATAATATTTTAAAAAAAAAGTAGAGAATCGTGAATGTAGTAATATTCGCAACGACCACAATAATACCACTGAAACAAGATTAGAAACTTCAGAGTCAAGGATAGTCGCCTTCTTTTAGCGGCAACGATATATGCGTTCAATGAATGTATAAATTCATGCATGAATGAAGGTTAAAGTCGACAATTTCTTACGTTAGACTACTACATACATCATCAAAATCACAGTAATAATGTTTATCTGATGAGTTAACCTGTTTAAACTTAACAAGCTTGGCACGAAACTGATACCAAGAAGAGGAACATTAGAATACGAAGTTTCCACTAACGTAATTACATGTCATACCCGATAAAATATGAATATATTTATTCTGAACGCGATCGAATGAATACATTATGTATTCTTTTATCGAAAATCTTAAGAAACGTATTTTCCATTTACAATGTTCTTGTGATTTCCTTGTTTATCATGTATATATCCTAAGAAATATTTATATGCATATTTCTATGGATTTCCTCGTGTAAAATGCAGAACGAATTAACCGAGAAGTGAGAATTAAATGACTTCTGAATTGAACTTGCAAACGTTTCCCAGAATACTTTCTGCCCTTTGACACTTACGAATTACGTAAGAAGAAAAAACTGTTTACGGAATCGAAGGTTACTCGCAGCGATACAAATAAGTATTTAAGGAAAATATATAACCGATAAATCGAGCAATCGACGTTTCATTAGAAGCCATTATAAAGAAAATATATGTCATGTCCATGAATTTTTATCGTTTGCTTTTCCGTATAAACAAAGGTGCATGTAATTTTCTTCGATCTCCTTATTCGATATAATTAGATAAATAGTTATTCTTGAGGTTGTAAAATACAAGATCGAGATAAGCTTTGTTTTTCTTTCGAATGCAAACGATCAATAAACGTACAGATCGTACAGCTGTTTGATTCTCATCGAAATACAACTTCGAGATAATTTTATTATCGATTGTTGTCAACTTTGAAAATCCATAAGAATCCGTCATCAGATAACGATCGAATAGTAAGGGAAACGCTAGTTCATAATAGTACGAATGATAAAATATAGCGAACTCTAACTATATATATTTTTAAAAGACGCGATCGAGGCGAGTCAGCGAGTCTGGCGTAGGCATTTGAGGCGAGTCTCTTAAGGACCATGTCGACGAAGAGCATCGTAAATTCGCGTCATCGGAGCGTGGATTTAAAACCGGTTGCCTCCGAGTACCTCTCGTGTGACCAGCTGAGTTCGATTTTTACCGTAATTCGAACGAACGCCGTACAAAAGGCTCGAAACATAATAACGAGAAAGGGCAAGAAAACCTCGACGAAAGATATTAAATTTCCTACAAAAATATTCCGAGAAAATACAAAATAAAAGTTATATAAATAATGATAAAAGTAACAAAGAATAACGTTTGTCTATTTAAAAAAAAAGAGAGACATCAAGCAATCGTTATAAATATATTAACAATGTATTAACCAGTCAGATAAATCTATAAATCTTATGGTCCACGTCTCTCCGGAATCTCTTTAATGATCGACCGATAAAAGTGATCGATCATTTCTGGTCCATTCGAGCTCTTTAAATCGTACACCGTGGCAATCAGTATTATGCTGATTATCAGATCGTTTCAGATCAAGTGGTTACAAATAGATAGATCATTTTTCTTACGCTCAGTGAGACCACTCGTAAAGTTACTTCATCGAAAGTCGTTCGCTCTCTCTCTCTCTCTCTCTCTCTCTCTCTCTCTCTCTCTCTCTCTCTCTCTCTCTCTCTCTCTCTCTCTCTCGAACATGATCGACACGGCTTTTTTACCAGTGTAACTAATTATTAAGTAGTAAACAGGCACCAGAAATAACGCGGAAACAACTTTAAACGGAAATTCTGCAAATATAGTCTGCGATTATATTCAATATCGATTTTTTCTATTACACGAAAGATATACAAATTGCTGGAAGAAAAAAATAGAACTGTTGATTTTGAATATTGAACGAATGGTGTTGAACTGTATTACCTTAATCAATTTTGAAGCATTTATATACTTATAAGAAAGATATAGATATAAATAAATTATATAAAATATATCTAATACATGTATAATATATATTTAACATATAACTTATATATAAAGATATAATACATTTATTAGAGAATATTTATTATTATAATATAATAAATGTAATATATTATTATTATACGATATGATATATCATCAATTTATAACGATGATTTAAATTAAATTAAAACATATCTATAAAAAAAAAGTACACACGAACACACACACATAGAAGATGTAAAAAAAAAAAAGAAAAAAAAAATTGAGCCTTAGAAAAGGAGAAAGTATCTCAAAAGAATTCAATCTAAGATTATATCCATCTAAAGGCCTAGAAAAAATTTTGTAATTCGAAATCTTTTTTTTTTTACTTAAAGATATATATATTGAGAACCTTAAATAAAAACTCTTCAAAAAATATCGAAGAATAAAAATAATATGGCCGCCATCAGTTGATGAATATTTTTTGAGACGTTCGACGGTGGACACTCTTCAACCGAAACGGTCCATCTAAAATCAAAAAACCAAATGATCTATTCAAGTTAATAACACATTCGAGTTATACATACGAAAAAGTTGTCATTTTTATGTAATTATTAAAAAACAAAGAACAACTTAAAAAATATAAGATCCTGAACGATCTTCAAATGTTTCTCAGTGTATTTTGCGTAAATTGAAAAACAATCTATTGAAAGTTGACAATAAATACTCCATAAGATCTCCATCTTAAAAGACAGTGTTTTGAAAAAAAAAAAAAACACGTTTAAAGTTTCAAGTACGGTTCTATTATTATTAAATGAAGAATTTTTAACTTTACTTGTAGTCGTCAATTCCAAGAACATATATAGAGCACCCATCCTTAGTGATCGATCAAGTGAATCTCTACTTCTTCTCAATTATTCGCGTCCATCATCTTTTTTTTTAATACTTCGAAATAATAATATTTTACAAAAGATATTCGAAACACTTACCTATTGAGCTATTCACGATAAGATCATATGTGATCTAAATTCTATAACTTCGTTTTAAAGATATTTTTACAGATATTTTTAGAGATGTTGATCTGAAATTTTCAAAATATATTCTTAAGATTTGAAGCTATTGAAAAATGCGGAAAAAAATTTCTAAATAGATATGATCCCTTAAAAGTATTGAACAGGTTATGTTAATGCTAGAAAAAAATGATTCAGGAATTAAATTTAGGAAAAATCTTTGAAGAATTATTTTCTACTTCAGAAAAATACAGCATTAATAAGTCATTATCAGCTATTGTAGTCATGATGATATTATATTCTACAAAATAAGTTATATAAAGTCTTCTTGAAGTTTCTTTTAAAATATCAATTAAAGAGTGAGCATAAGAGTGTATAGAATTATATCTAAATTTGTAATATCAATTCAATCAATCATGTTCCAATTACTGAAACTGTTAGATAGAGCGGTGGTTCTTATCTTCGATATATTTATAATGACCTCCTTTATCATAGTGCGACGTCTGAATGCGCCAGTATTTTTAAACCCTGCATATAGGATGTTCATAAAACATTTGATTAAATTTTGGAAGTCTATTTTACTATATAACTCCAAAGAAGAAATAATATCCTATAAAACCAGAACGATCCGAAAACGGTTGAACGTTAAACCAGATGCAAAAATGCTTCATATCTGTATTACAATCCTTCACTCATCATATTTGTTGATCGCAGCAAATGTTGGAAATGGCCTTCAGCATCATTATATTGTATCATGTTCTGCCGAACAAAAATCTCGACAGTATTCCAAATGCGATGACATCCATACAGAATACAATCACGTAGAACGTCTACGTTACGGACCAGTGTGGCATAAATAAGTTGTTTGAAGTATACCCAAAGAAAAAAAGAATGTAGGGGATTGATGTTCGGAAAACGTGTAGGCCAAGCAATGGTCCTCTTCTACCAATCCAACGACCAAAGTACCGTTGATCAAGATAATCCATGGCAGTATGACTAAAATGAGCGGAAGGCCCATTATGCACGAACCACATTTGACGACGCGTCTATAATGGAATATTGTCTAGTAACGTAAGTTACGTGTTTTCTAGAAATTGTCTATAATTGGCACAACTCAGCCTACACGGCAGAAACCATGGTCCAATTAGATACTCGGCAATGATGCCAACCCAGACGTTCCACGAAAACTACGACCGATGCCGTGACTATGAGGCAACATTGCGGATTTGCATCTCCCCATTTATGAATATTATGTATGTTGATAGTTCACAACGGCATCACGCATGAACTTTCTCTAATCTCTGTGAAAAGCACATAGAACTACTGAAAGGCCTATAACGCATTATTGTAAATATCGGCCACAAAACATGGCTTGTCGAGGGTATGCAGTCAGCTGGCGAAAATGCCTGCACCCGTTGCACATAATATGTATAGAGAGAAGCTATTCCCATGGAACTCTTCACACACTCTTATGTGAAACAGCAATATTACCGATTATCTGTCGTATAAACCTTCCCACTTCTTCTAAGATCCTGCCAAGCACCTGCTCTTCAAACTGGGGTGTTCGAACATACCTTTCACGGCCCCTATCAGTGATGCGAAGCTGAAAGCATCCTGTCTTTCAAAAGCGCTGATAAATAGCCACAAATGTATACTTTCTTGGACATCGTCGGTATGGATAAGATTCTCGATAAAGACACTGAGGTGCTGTTTCCATTTGCTCGTTCATGCATGAAATAGATGTCTCTCATCTTGCCGTTTGAATACAGAAGATACATGGTCTTTGTAATACTAAACTCTACGAACACACAAACTCTCTCGTATACACTTCATTACGAACTACTCCAATGATCATAATGATTTATCAACACCAACTGACGTGCACTATAACTCGGATAAGATACGATTCCGGACCTATGTTCATATAAACTTATTTCTTTTTCAGAATTAATAGAACACGCTTGTTAAATATAAACAAGACATTTCAGAAATGATATATCAAGAGAAAATAATATATACATATAATATATAAATTATAACTTCCAATTAATGTATGAGAACAAATAGATAATGGCGAAATTTCGATATGACGAATCGTTCGATAAATATTAGGTCAACTATTACGAATTCAAGGACCATCGGGGTTGGTCCCTTTCCCTCTAGAACAAATAGAAACGAAATTAGAGAGATAGAAACAACAGTAATAATAGCACGTGACCGTCTTAACGTAACGTGCCTTCAGGGGCCTTTAACATTCCACTATCACATTGACACGCCCCTGTATAGGCGAGAATTTAAAGGGCAACCGAAAGGACCAGTGTGTATGTGCGCACGTGCGTTTTTTTTCTTTTCTTTTTTTTTCTTTACTCGACATTCCTACTACTCCTACTCCTCATGCTTTGACCGATCGAAAGCGGGAATGACACGTACTCATTTAGTTAATTATCCAATGGATATATCTATCCTTCTATTTTAAAGTAGCAACGAATCATACACTTTCTACAAAATGTTCCAATCGTTTTCAGATTGCTGATATATTTGACAGAAGAAAAAATGTTGGAAAATTAATGAAAGAAAAGATCGATAAATCGACCACTTTATCATTTTTCGTTAATTCTTTTTTAATCTCTGAATAATGCAATCTAGCTACGAAATTGAACGTTCATATATATGTCTTATTTTATTTTCTTTCTTTTTTCTTTTTTTTTCTCTCTTTTTTCGGCCTAACAAACTTAATCGTCATTACTATATTAAAAACTGTTATACTTGATATAACTTTTACGTTACATAATTAATATACATAATTTTCGTTTGGATGTAAAAGAAAATTAAATTACGGAGGATCGATTTCTTTTCTTTTTTACTTTTTGTTATTACTTCTTATAAAATATCTACTGTTTGTAGAGATAACATTGATCGATTCACGAGAGAGAGAATTTAGAGGTATACGCAAGAGTGACATTGTCTTATCGATAAAGAAAGAAAGAAAGAAAAAAAGAAGCTAACAAGTATGCGTGTATATGTTATGTACAATTATTTACATTTTATATACAATTTACAACTTTCTACGTTAGAGATCGTAGTACAGAACACGTTTCATGAATAAGTATACGGAACGCTTCGCAAGAGAACATTAATGTTCGTGAATTTTCATAATCAAATATTTTCTCTTCATGCGCGTCATTGTGCCAAGGTCGCAGAAGAAGAATATTTTGTCGATCGGGAAATTTTAGTTTCTTTTTTTCTTGCTCAAAAAAAAAAAAAGAAAAAAAAGAAAAAAAAAAGAAAAACAAACCAAACGCAAGAAAATTGTAAATACTACGTATGTGTGAAAATACAATATAAAAACGAATGAATCACCCAGCTCTTACAAACTTTAATAAAGTTAATCTTTTATAATTCAATCGTTTTTTTTTGTCAAAGAAAAAATGTTCTAACGTGAAAAACTTTAAGTATAACTTATATTGGTATAATTATCCTATATTTTAATAATACCCTACTATATTAAATAATTGATGCAAATATTGGAATAATAATTATTAGATAAATATTTTATCGATAATTTAAATATACAAATTTTTTAACCGATAAGCTACCTGTTAAAATACATTTCCACGCCCAAAAGATATCGAATACGGTTTCAACATGATGGATGTCCGGCTCACGCAATGCATCAGATGTCAATCTTTCGTGAATTTTTTTTCTATTCGAGGTCACGTGAAAGTCATAGTATCATAGATCATTAGATTTGTCTTGACGTTTACTACAACGTCACATTATAAGGAACAGATGTTAATATGAAAAAAAAGAAAAAAAAAAGAAAAGAAAATGACGATGACCTTGATATGGCATTCAAAATGATCTTGGAGGGATATTTTTTTATCATCGCCAGATGCACGCCCTGAAACCATATAACCTCCTCTCATTTTTCTTTCTTTCATAAGCAGTGGAAATAATTTAGATGTACAACTTAATTGAGACATCCTATATACTTATATATGAGAACTTTAATATAAATTATATATATGTATATATATATATATGTACTTATTAAACATTAATTTTCGAGATATGAACGAACCGTAATGTTTTTGTACCGCAATAATAAAAGAAAATAAAAAAAAAAAAATAATACAAATATATGAATGCGTGACTTCGAAGTTATATGACACTATAGAAGTTTAATGTAAAAATAAAATCGAGAAGCTATTTCTACTTGTCTGCTGTAGAAAAAAAGAAAAAGAAAAAGAAAAGACAAAAAAGAAAAAGAAACAGGAAGTATTAAAATTTATTCGATCAAATTATCTCTCCTTTTTCTTTTCACCCGATCGCAGCTATAAAATTAAACTAAATTTATTCACTTATAAAAAAAAAAAAAAAAAAAGGAAAAAGAAAAAAGAAAAAAAAAGAAAAAGAAAAAAAGGAAAAGAAAAAAGAACTATTTGATCGTCGTGGGTGTTCGACTCGAACTACTACATGAAAGTAAAAAAATGTTGGAGTTTATTGGATCGTTATCCACCCAGCAGCCTTCTCTTCGATTTTCTCGTTTTTTTTCTTTTTTTTTTTTTTCTTGTGCTATTACTATCTATCGCGTCATGTATGTTGAATATCTATTAAAGATCGAGTATCTAATCGTGACGCTCCATTTTCCACGAGGAGAGGCGATGTAAAAGAGATCCTTACTGGTTAATATTATTATAACCGCCAGCAATTACCCGTTTCTATCGGTACCAGCTAGAAAACGAGATACCACTATGCGAACTACGACGTTTGCCCGTTCCACAAATTGTTAACTAATTGTTATCTTTTCATGCTCCCTTACGCGAACACCGCTAAACTCTCGCGGCGCGTATTTAATAGAAGGTTTCGCGCAAACGTTCACTTTCTCATGTCTATTTCTCTCTCTCTCTCTCTCTCTCTCTCTCTCTTTCTCATGTCTATTTCTCTCTTTCTTTCTCTCTCTCTTTCTCTCTCTTTCTATTTTTCTCATTCTCTCTCGATCTTGATCTGCCCCATTCGATCTATGTAATTTTCACTAAGTTGTAAAAATTTCACGATAAATATAACAGATGAAATCAATAATATACCGGGTATATCATAATTAATATCACGAACACTTATTTCATATTATCTAACAATTTCTTAATCATAATCTCATGGATTCGTTAGAAAATATATTGTGTATTATATCGTCCTTTACAAAAATTCGAATCTTAAGATTATTAAGAAGAGAAGAGGAAGTGTTGGAAAAAAAAAAAAGAAAAAAATTTGTTAAAATAGGGAATTTATATCGTAGATAATGAAAAGATCGACGAATTAAAATTATGAAAGAACGAATCTGTTGTGAAAATAGTATCATGACGCGTACGATCTTCTAAGAAACTTCAGCGCGACATTAAAATTCTACGCGTTGAATATTCCATGCGTACTACTACTACGCACGACCGTTTATAGCAGCCTGTTTGCTAGAATCGGATAAAATATTATTTCCCGAGTTCTTTCGAAGAGAAAAGATTCCGTTCAAACTGAGAAAAAAAGAAACTATTCTTTCGCAATACTCATCTCTAGCTGACATCTAAATATAATCAGTTTTTCCACGTCGAATTCCTATCCTTTTTATCGCGAGAAATTAATTTACAAGTTATCTCAATGTATGTTTTTCTTTTTCTTTTTTTCTTTCTTTTTCCTTTAAAGAACATAATTCAATTTATCGTCGCTCGCAAAATCACGTTTTGCCAGTCTAAGCATCCCCATGAGAGATTCTTGTCAGGGGCGTTTGCTATCTTGCAAGAAAAGTGTCCACCTTAGTAATAAAGATGAAAAAAAAAGAAAGACAAAAATTAAATGAGAAAAAAGTATAGACGAATTCCAGGAAGCATTCTAATGTGAATTTTACTAAACAAAAAATTATATAGACTGTCTGTTATTTATATTATTAACAATAACAGATGATTTCAATTTTTTTTAAATATAAAATGGCTTCTTCACGATTATGATTCAACCATAATATAAATAATATATAAAATGTTTATATTTTACATAGGAATATCATATGTTGTTAGAAACAAAAAAAAAACAAATTTCAAAACAATTCATTTGATAAAATCATAATCATGAGAAGATCATTCTATGCTAAAAAATTATTAACAGTATTTGTTATATGAGCCGTTCACTTACCAAATCGATTAACTCGATAAAACAAGAAACGGAGGAATGTGATGAATTAATATAAATTGCTTTTTAAAAATGTCTTTAAAATATGGATTCAAATAAACATTGTAGAATGTATAAAGGCCTTGCTGCTGCGCTTGAATTGCATTATTGCAACGATTTACATTAGAGTACGGAGTCAATTAGATTGACCTCTGAAACAAATTATTTTTTATTCGATGGCCAAACAAATTTTATCATTTAATGGTATTAAATAATGAAAATTAGAGAAATTTATTATGAATATAAAAAGTGAGGACTCTATCAAGTGTTTTGACAAATAATTTTAAAAAATTCGAAAAGTAGAGTTAATCAATTTTGCTTTTGAAATCTCATATATATATATATATATATATGTGTTATGTTATATTATATACAGGGAAGAGAGAGAGAGAAAGAAGAGAAGGGAGTTTTATAGGTATTTCAGGGTATATAATGAATAATATAAAACGAAATTCTATATTTTTTCATTATTATGATAAATATATATCATATAATCATATATGATAATAGTGATACAAAATGATGATAATGAAAAAATATAAAATTTCATAAATCGTTGACAACAATTAGTCAAAAGTTAAATTTTGCCCTGCCACCCTAATCGGGTGATAAAAAATTTTTTGCGTGGGAGAAAAAATTAAAAGAAGAAATAGAAGGCAACATTTTCGGGCGTGGCGTTTTGCCCGCGCGAAAATTTGCAGAGATATCTTTTTTCGGCGTGCGTGTGGGTAGACGAAAAGAGTACACGTGGCCTCCTCCTCTTCCTCCTCCTCCTCCTCCTCCTTCTTTCTTTATACTTATGTACACACGTACGATCAGAAGAAGAGCGATCGCATGGTCATGCCTAAGAGAAACGACTTCTACACGAAGATTCTGCTCTGATTTCGAAAGAACACGTGATTTATGCACGCGAATAAACTCGTGCTTTATGTGCGCCTGCGATCAGACGAGCTACCGCAACATCATCATTAGAAAAATAATCTTGTCAAAAGTTAAACGTTTAAAAAAATATATTTGAAAAATGATATTTAAAAAAATATATATACATATTTTTTTTTTAAATATCAACTCAAAATATGTATCTCTGAAAGATGATTCAAAAAAGTAATAAAGTAAAATTTTTTTTTAATGACTTTCTCTAATTACAGATTTGATATATCACAATTCACACGCGCACACACACACACACACACACACACACACACACACACACACACACACACACACACACACACACACATATTTGATATAATTTATATTACATCACTATAGAAAAGTTAATCGAATTTTTCAATCATTCTTAATTAAACGAATTTTTATAATCGTCTGTGCTGTTGTATTTCGACAAAAAAGAAAAAAAGAAGAAATTAACAAAATCAATCAAATTTTCATGACTTTCTATCTACGACAGACGAACGAATTTTTATTATCTGAATTATACGTATAATGTATCTCCCACGTTTACCCATTGATTAAGTGCGAATTTGATTTTGATAACGCACATATAAATTTCTAAATACGTTATCAACTTTACCAAATCGTTCATTACGATAGTTTCCAAGTAACGTCTATCTTACATGTCCCTCGTGTTATATATCGACAGTTCAATAAACGACAAGTTGAAGGAAAATAAAAGAACTCGAGGACAATGTGGTGGAGAGGAGCTAGAAGCCTTTCAAATGTCTCCAGTGAAAGTGATACCGTGCGTGGAAAAATTAAAGTATTATATTGCACAAATACCCGACGATCGAGAAAAATCTATACACTATCGATGTGTGAGAATTTCATCCGTAATCTTTTTCGTCGTTTTGAAAGTGAACCAAATCCGATACGAGATACTCGTAGTATCACGTGAACGAAAAAAAAAAAAAAAAAAAACAAAAAAAGAAATAACAAAAAGAAAAAAGAAAAGAAAAGGAATTAACCTCTTCAAAAACACAGCCACGTACTATATTTATACGTTTAGTCTTTTTTTTCTTTCTTTCTTTCGAAATGTGTCAACGCGTTTTTTTCGTTATGTGTCTGTGTCTGTGTGTGTGTGTGTGTATATATATATTCTCAATACTTTACAAATACCATTTTGTTTCTTTTTCTATTTAGAATGAAGCAATATATATATAATTATAAACGTTAAATTAGATCCGTTTTTTCAACTACAAAAAAAAAAAGAAAAAGAAAAAGAAAGAAGAAAATATAATTCCAGAAAAAATTAATAAATGTTTTCTAGAATTTGTAATAGATAGCTACTTGAAGATATTCTAACAAATATTATTTGTTATCCAGAACTAATGAAATAATATAGATGAAATCATGCAAGGAAATATCAGAAGATATCGAAGAAAGAAAAAAAAAAGAAGAGAAAAAATTGAAGATCATCGGGCACTCCCACGCCTGGCCTTGGTCTCTCTCTCTCTCTCTCTCTCTCTCTCTCTCTCTCGACGTTTTCGTCTCGATCGAAATACAAACGATTTGGACGTTTTAGCGAAGGCGAATGCTGACAAAGGCGAGTCAAAAGAGAAGGGAAAATGAGAGACGAACGACCGGCCAAGTTCACGGCTAAATTCCACTCTGTTTTCAACTTATTCGCGTCCTTTCATGTCAGAATTTTCAAAGACGGCTTAAACGGCATTAAACATTCTCTGCGCGTATGAGGTCTCGTGACGTTACGAAAACCGAGAAGCAACTACTTGCTCGAAATTCTTTACTGTTAGTGTGCGTGTACCATGAGAAATATCTTTGTTCGACTAGAACTGACAGAAAAAAAAATATCATTTTAATTCTTAAATGTCGTTAACTTTAATACAATTTTAATCCTTATTTCATAATGACAACATATTACGGTTTATGTAATTTAATGTAACAATGTAATATTTTATCAAATTTCTTTGAAAAATTTCTTATCAAATTTTTAAAAACAATAATCAAATTTTTATTATTATTTCTATTTGATTATTTACTAAATAGTTAATATTTATAATATATTTTTCTTCAAAATGCATTTAAGAATAAGAGAAAATGCATGATATATTAAAAAAGATAAGAAAATTGAATCAGCTTCTTATCGAAAAAAAATTTTATAAAACGTTTGCCAATGAATTCCGAACAATTTTTTGTGAATGTTAAGTAAAAAATGTTTCTAAAGGAAAATAAATGAAAAAGATGCTATTGGCAGAACTATTGCCAATTGGAATAAGAGCGAATAATAAATTAATTCAAACTCTTTAAAACGAAATGGTAAGAAAAATTCAAAAATTAATCACGTTAATTATACAATTATTAATCTGTTCCTTTTACAATATTTCATTCGAATGAGATATTTTCGTTCATTCGATTTTAAATCATCCCTTCTAATTCGTTCGATGTATAATAATATATATTTATTATGATAAATTAATTATTGATCTAAGTACGTCGATCTATTATCGAGATGAGAAAAATACTAGTTAATATATATATATATATTATATATATAGATAGATAGATATTTATAAATATTATATTTAAATTAACTTTACGCCATCATAGAAACGTTAATATAACTATAGAAATACTTTTTACGAGGATTTTTAATAAACTTTGCATTAAAAGACGTTTAAAGAATTAAAAAATCGATTGTACGTTTAATCCAAGTAATCATTTATTCCACGAGAAGCATCTTTTGACCGAACTTCTAATTACGAGCGAGCCATTTCCGCATGGTTGTACCTAAACACACAAACAAATAACGGAAAGCGGTACGCTTGAGTATCCTCAAAAGATGGGTACAAAAGAAAAGGAAAGGAAAGGAAACGAAAGGAAAGGAAAGGAATCTCTGATATTGTATTAGTTCAAGATTAGAAAGTAACATTTCGAAGGATTTAAAACAAAAAAAAATAATAAATTTTGTTAAAAACAAGCTCGAACAAAAGCGATTTAAATATATGCAAATGAAAACAAAAATTTAATTTCTTTTTTCTTTTTTTTTTTTTTTTTTTTTATTTCAGGTTGATGAGCCTAGCAATGGTCATAAATATTATATTGGTTGTCTTGACAACGTTATAGAATTAAGATTTATGCGCAATCTCATGAAAAAAGCTATAATTATTTGGTAAAATCTCGATAAATTAAAATGTGACCTGAAAGTTACACGGGCCCATAGAGGGTTAAAACAAAAATCAACATTAAGTTTAATTAACTACAGACTATCTAAAAAATAATAATTAATAACAAGAAATAAAAATGAATATTCGTACCAATGTATTTCAAATGTATAGTTTCACGGTAAAAATTCTATGACTAATTTCATAGTAAAATTTCGTAAAAAAACATAGTAAAATCTCGTCAGCAATATTGTCGCCTGACGATAACAAAAATAAAACAAAAAAGAAGGGGAGAAAAAAAAAGAAAAATACAAAAATAAAAGGAACGGTAAACGAAGAAAAAACGCAAGGGTATCGTATATTGTATCTCACAAAACGTGGACGTCATACACAATAAAAAAAAAAATCAACGCGTGTATATAAACACACAAGCCAAGTTCTTATTACATTATATACACATGTATGCGAGCACGCACGTATACACGTGTATCTTGGTCATTGATTATTCGTTACTTCACGAGGAGAATATTGTCCTTGCTAATCGAAATTACACAGTAACTGTTTCGTCGTAACGTAAAACTGAAAAAGAATAACGAGAGAAAACAAAAAGAAACGAGAAGAAAGGGACAAAATCTAAAATACGAAGCACGTAAAATTAAAGAACAAGAACGACATAACCTTTTCACGTTGTTCGTTTACTTACATTGTCGAAAAACAAAATGTCCGATCACTCACCTGCATACTATCCGCCGATATTATTTCCCCGCAGAATCTTCGTGCCAATTCAATTCCAAGTCTTGATTTTCCTGAGCCAGTTGAACCCAAAATCACTAATATCGGAACTCGCGACATTTTCATTTCACTGTTCTCGTATATCTTTCTATTTCGTTTACTGCGCATGCGCTTTCTCGATCTGAGCATTCCACACAGTTCCACTCGTTCCGTTTATCCGAGACACGATGGTACACGATCCGAGCGCGCTTCTTTTCAAATTCATTTCTAGCGTATAAATGCTTCCTTTTTAATTCAACAATTGTTAAAAGTCATAATAGATCAATCTTACAATCTGACAGCTTTTATTCATCTTTCAATTAAATAAATGTAAAATTAATAAAAAAAATTTTTTATTAATAAAACTTGAAATGTAATTTATTTTTAATTAACAAACCATTATACGAACCTTTCTATCTATATACGTATATATAATTTATAAATTATAATAAAACCATTAAAAAGAATTCTCTTTTAATTTTTGGTCATTTTATCGGCTGTCTTAATTTTCTTCTCAAAAATATTTTTTATCGAACTAAACAAAATATAAGATGGGCTATAAGTCAGTTGACAAAAATATATTATTGTAAATAGATTTAATTTACAAACGTTAAACTATACAAATAACATTTAATATATAGTGATTCATAGATCTCATTTTTAAATTGAAAATGAAATAACACACTTTCCGCATTTAATGTATGTTAGCAACATGTTATTACAATATTTTTGTATTAAATATTATCTGTATAACTTAACATTTCTAGATTAAACCTATTTAATAATAGCAGACTTTTGTCAACTAATTTATGTATAAAATTGATATGCGAACAAAAAAAAAGTGTCATGTTGTATATTTCAGAATCGTCTCGTTTTTGTTCTCATATAACTGCAAATACAAACATCTTTTATTAATAATATAAAATTATGATATTAAAGACGAACGTAATAAGACTTTTTAAAAAAATCAAATTATAAAATGAATTCTACGAAAATTACTTTCTCAATAAATGACAATAAATAGTATTATGTATTTATATACAGTGTAGAAATATCTCAGCATTAAAGATATTATTTAATACCCACGAGAATTACAAAAGTTTTATTTATGATATATGCTAAACAAAGTTCTATGATATAATGTTTTATTTCAGGAATTTAATTTGTGAAAATACATACGTTTATTAACCTTCTTACGTCTCGTCACTATGAAATATATTTACGATATATAACAACGACAATCATAATGAAAAAAAGTAACAAAGAAGAACAAACAAATGATTTTTTTTTCATATTATATACAAAGGTCACTTCCTCGAATCTGAATTCGTTCTTATGAAACTCGTCTTTTCGTTATCGTAAAAATCGTTATAAACGTCTGTCAGATCTTACGAATTTATCAATAATGATCGATGAAGATCTAGACTCGTTCTAATGTGACACTTTAAATAAACGTATATCGCGAGGTAGATGATTCGTTACAAAAATAAACCAGACTCGACGCATCCTCGTACCACGTCATCTATGATACTACTTGCAACCTATCTTTCTATGTATATGTCTATGCTTCTATCTATCTCTGTCTCTATCTTTATCTCGTATTACTTGAATTCGTTCGAAACGATTGCACCATCGACGACATAAGTTTCGTCTGATTCACGAAAATGACGACTAATGATATTCATTTTCTCGTATATGTAACGTTTTTATTTCTAGTACGTGCAGATAATTGACCTTAAAGATCAGTTGCACGCATTTACTCAAAATGTCATCGAGAGTTCATTTATTATCGATACTTTATTGTATATATGCCACTTATACAGCTACTTACACATACGTATTCATGATATCTATATAAAAAATAAAATGAACACGCATTTACGACTTTATCTTTATTTAGTTATTACAAAATATTACTCAACATAATCTCGTTAATAAAAATGTACAAATCGCATTCTGAAATATTTAATATTTCAATGATATTTTATTTATTTTCTCTACTTCGATGATAAATACCAGTAAATGAATTATACGAATTTGAATTACAACTTACGATTATCATCGGATTGTGCTCATCATTAATGTGATTAATGTGATGAACGTTAACGACTTTATCGGTCTGAAAAAGCTTTAGACATAAAGTCAAATGAATTTTTATGGGTTTGTTAACGAATACAACAAATTAAACTAGACTTTTTGGCAAGGCATCAAAACGTTTGCAACGTATTTATAAATCGATTTACGTTCGTTCGAGAGATAAATGATCGATTTCCGATTTTACCAATTTCTCTCGCGAACGATATGTCGTAATTTAATTATAGGGTGCCCTGAATGAATCGGTCACCGTCGCGCGTACAAAAATACGTTTATAGGATATATATATATATATATATATATATATATATATATCTCGAAAGGGAGGGAACGTGATCTAAATAATCGTGAATTCGTTCCGCCATAAACGGAATCGTCGGTCAAATGCTTTATGCAAGACATTTTAATTATCATCGCACTTTTAGTCACGCGAACCAAATATCAATTATCCTCCTACTAACAAAGTATTCGCCGTTTAATATTTTACCAATCGAAACGTCGTCGTATACAATAGTTCGTTCAGTTGAAACAACTTTCAGAAAAGTTCTTTCTGTAGAAGTCATACTTTTCGAAAAGTTTTGACGCGAACGAAGACAAACTCGGCATATTTCCGATGTATAAAACAATAACGGAATGATAACGAACTCGTTATGTTAGCAAAAATTTCTTTCACGTTTCTCTCGTTTTTTTTTCCTCAAACGATCAATCGTGACTCTAATGAGTTTCCTACAACGTGAACGGAGAAGTTACAACGGTGAAGTAATAATTGGTCGAATTTTTCGAATTGACTTGAATTAATTATGCTATTAAAAGAATGATCCAGGTAACATTGATAATAATATAATAAAGTTATGTAATATAAAAATGCACGACATATATATATATATATATATATATATATATATATATATATATATACAGGGTGTTTAAAAAAACATTCAATATTTCTATAGTACATAGAACACATTATACTGAGTAAAAGTCTTAATAAACATAAGATGAAAGGTCAATCATTTCTAAGATATAAACATTTTTATCTACTATTATTATGATTGACTTACTATTGACTTTTCGATTTACAGAAGGTGTTCTACATATCCTCCTTCCATTTCCATTCACACTTGCCCTCTTTTTCTGACACAGTTGCAATATCTTTTCAAAAATTCCACATCTTTGTTGGATGATCTCAAAAGCATTGCATAATTCTTTTAAATTATTTATCGGCGAAGAATACACTTTGTTTTTCAAATATTTTCATAGAAAGGAATCCAGAGGATTGAAATCAGGAGATTAAGGGGGCCATGTAACTGCTCCACCACCTTTCCAATTCACCTTTGACTGAAATGAATCTGATTCGCGAAGACGTTGGTGAAACAGTGCATGAGAGGGAATTCTTTGATATAAATCACGAAATATTATTATATAGGAAACTTTTCCATATAAACTACGTTTTCTGAAAAAAAACGGCGTTGCAATTAAAAACAGTTGCTGATGACTAATTGCCGATGTAATTTTGAATATTGAATGAGGACATTCGTGTTTATATCTTAGAAACGATTGACCTTTCGACCTATCTTTACTAAGACTTTTTTTACTCAGTATAGTGTATTCTATGTACCGTATAAATATTTAATGTTTTTTTTGAACACCTTGTATATATATTAATTATAATATAAAAATAATATATAAATGATATAAAGTCTTACAATGTCATGTGATATGGTGTGTCATTAAAAGTCAGGGTTAAAGAAATCCGTGAATGGCATAAGTTTTTACCGCCAAAAACATTTTGATTAGTGAACGATGAGATAAGAAGAACCGACGCAACCGCAACTGCCACGTAACGGACTGATTATTCTATCAGTCAATGCCCTCGTACTTTCGAAATCTCATTGGCGTATCTCCGATCTATCGAATTATCTCTTACCGGAGTCGATGAAGGCTATCTATTCAGCATCTTTCACAACTTTTCTTAGATAAGATAGATCCTTTCCTTTATCGTTATTCAGGTCAGTAATCGAAGCGTGAAACGATTTTGCTATTCGTTTCTATCCTTCTATCCTTTGACTTTCTAATGATGATAAAAAAGTTTCTTCATAATAATGTTAAAATTTATTCTTAATAACAATAATAATAGTAATAATAATAGTAATAGTAATACTATTAATAATAATAATAATAATAATAATAATATTAATAATAATATTAATAATAAGATGACACGAGAAAACTTTAACAACAATTAACATGGTTATTCATGAATATAAACGCTAATATACGTTCTACGAAAATTATTTCGTAGAACGCGTAAAATAATTTGGCAGACATTCACAAGATGCAAATTAGAAAACGTTTGTAATAGATCGTAAGACGATGAACGATCGAGACAGACGTCGTACGCTAAATTCACGCGTAACAAAGGTTGCGTCGTTAGTCGATCCCATCGAAGAGATGTACGTAAGTACTCGCGGGATGTGTGATACCCGTTAATTTTATTAGCAATGACGAAACAACAACGACGGCCTAGCCCTCTGCTTTCCATAATTCTCACATTTAATCGCCTAATCGCGGCACGGAGCTGGACGAAGCAACGCCGAGAAATTTCTACGAGGACACGTGAAGTAGTTAAATAAAAAATTAAGATAAAATAAAATAAAATAAAATAAAATAAAATAAAATAAAATAAAATAAAATAAAATAAAATAAAAAAGAAAGCACTATAAAAATTCATCAAACATCCAAGGGTAATAAACTTTGTCGTTCAATCATTTAATACCCGTCCCCCCTTTTAATTATTTTATCTTCCTTCTTTTTTTTTCTTTTTTGATACGCCATCCTACTCATTGTACAAACTGCCATTAAATTTCCCTCGTTGGTCAGAGACACTTCAATACTACGCTCGTTGCATCCACAGCACAGAGTTATATCCATCTTTACGACGTGAAATTAATTCAACCGCCGAAATAAAGACTAGTTGGGTCGTTGATCTTACTGTAAAACGTCATAACTAAATATCTCTATAAATGAGTACTTACCTACGCTCATACTCCTACGTATGTGCTTTATACTTATTACGAAGCAAGAACAAGGGCGAATTATAGTAAAACTCGATCGATTCTAATTTCAATGAATGAAATTAAATGACAAATGAAGGTTATTATTGATCGAAGATTTATATATAGAAATGTATTGTTTAACTTCTGCATGATAACGATGAATTCGGTGGAATCAAAATAATGATTAAGTAGGATCAATATAGAGGGTGGTTTTAATAATAATAAGACAAATAATGATGAAATAACACAAGTGAAATGATATAGTACTTTATTCATATAAGATAATTTGAAATATAAACATTAAGGAACTGTCTGGCTCTCTTTCCTGAAAAAAAGTAACATCGAGGATTCTGCTTTCTCTCTTTCTCTCTTTCTCTCTTTCTCTCTCTCTCCCCCCTCTCTCTCTCTCTTTCTCTTTCTCTCTCTCTCTCTCTCTCTTTCTCTCTCTCAACTCTCAAACTCTCTTCTCAGTCCTTACGCTTTCTGATTTCTAAACAAAATCTATAATAATGATTATAATAATTATAATAATTAAACATCCTTTTTAACGATTTCATTCTTCAAAAAAGATCGCTCTGCAAGATCGTTAGAAAGATCGCCGAACGTGTACAATTCCTTCGGTTCTGATCTAAGTATAAAATTTGATCTTGCATAAACAAAAAACGATATACATACATTTTATTACTTATGTGTTCATTTTTTTTTTATTTTTGGTTTATCCTCGATTTTCCTGTAAAACGAATTTTGAGGTTTGACGCATCATCACACGCAATTATAACGAGGAACGTCAATACAATAACGAAAAAATTTTTAATTCTTTTTTTTTTTTGTTTACTTTTAAGTACAACAGAATTGTCATATGTCTTTCATTCGGTTTTCCAGTTATAGAACCTACATGATACAACAAATAATTAAGCAATTATTTTCCATATTTCTTCTCGCTTCTGTCTTCCTTTTACCATCCCCTCCCACCCCCACTCCTTTAACCTATACAAAATTTTCTACTTCATCCTACAAAAAACGGCGAGGGCTGTATATAATGTAGATATAGTGAGTGTAGAGATATAAATATTACTTCTAAATATTATTAACTTCTGGCATAAATATTACTTTTTACTCCATTTATTATAACTATATATATATATATATATATATATATATATATATATATATATATATATATATTTATATATATATATTATATATATACACACATATACGCATATGTATAATATATATACGTGTATATATATATTTATATATATATATACATATATGTATATATATATATATACTCTTTCAGCATTCGTAAACTGTGCCTGAACTGACCGATTCCCTTTAGTCTGTTTGCGCGTGTGCCTATTCATTAGATTATTATTATTATTATTATTATTATTATTATTATTATTATTATTATTATTATTATTATTATTACTATTATTATTATTATTACTATTATTATTATTATTATTATTATTATTATTATTATTATTATTATTATTATTATTATTATTATTATTATTATTATTACTATTATTATTATTATTATTATTATTATTATTATTATTATTATTATTATTATTATTATTATTATTATTATTATTATTATTATTATTACCATTAGTAGTTATGTATATAATATCGGTAGCAATTGTACAAGGGTGACTTTTAGGCTGTTTCTGAAAGCCCCCCTCGATGTTTTCCAAACGAAAAAATGTTAGAAAACTTATTCTCAAAAAAGAAAAAAAAAGAAGAGGAAAAGGAAAAAGAAATTAAAAAAGAAAAAAAAATAACAACGATTACGGAGGATGTTTCGATTGGAATACATCGAGGAACGATCCAGCGGAATCATTTTAAATTCTATTATAATTTTTAATTTAACAATCTTCGAGGTATAGGTACACTGAATAGGGGATCGACGTGTTCGAACTCTCTACAGCCCTGCGGTGCCATAATCTATATGTTAAAAAGGAAAAGCAAAAATCTTGTAAAATGGGTATCGAAGCGGCAATACAGGCTAAGCTCGTTATTCGAATGAGAAGTTCTTTAGCGGACTAACGAGGCGCAAACGACGCGATCCCTTTTATTAAAGCGGCTAAGTCTCTGTGGTGCTCGTTCTCATTTTCTCACGACGAAGAATCACACGGTTGCGTACGACCGTTATCATACCGGTTAAAACATTAGAACAAGAAAAAAACAAAAAAAAAGAAAAATTCGAAATAACCGAAATACGTTTGGCGAATAAGCGTTAATATAATAATCTAAGAAAAACAAAACAAAAAAATAAAATAAAATAAAATAAAATGAAAAAAAAAAAAAAACAGTTGAAATAGGAAACGGTTGAGTACTACTTTAATCCGTGTAATTTCTCGTCGTCGAGTGAACGTCAATATATTTTTTGCATTTTTTCTTTTTTGGAACGGTTTTTTTTTCTTGCAAAAATAAGAGATTCTATCGATCTACCTGTATGTATATAATACATATACATGTATATCGCAGTTAAAAAATCCATGTGCCTGGGTTAATCGTACGCTATAACGTTATTTGTTTCATTAATTCATTATTTATATCTACCTCCCGCTGCAGACGTAAATTCGTGCTCTCTCGCTCTCTTGCGCTTTTTCTTAAAAATCTTTTTTCCATGTCGATGACGTAATATGAATACTCAACTATGTTTCGTCGTAGAAAAGTTCTATTTTCTTTATTCCTTTTTTTTTATTAATATTTTTATTTATTTTCTTTTTTTTTTTTTTTTTTATTAATCGCTTACTATTTATTTCAGTAGCAACGTCATATAAAAATAAAGGGACAAATAAAAAATATTGTTTTGCTCTGAATAAAAAACCTAATGTTACATGAACAACCGTCGTTAATCGAGCATCGAGCGTTCCTTCGCAATCGATAAATTCTTGCTCGACGACTAATAATTCTTATTTGCCTTCCACTCTTCTTCTTCCATTATCTCTCTCACGTTCCTTCGTTATTTTAACTTTAATTAAGGTCCAGAACAACTATACACAGTTTTGTATAGCAAACTATATATTTATTTATGTACACTTTTTATAAAACTCTATCATTCGTAAAAATGTTTTTTTTTGTTTGTTGTTTAATTTCTTATTAGCCCACGTGCGAAGCACTCGTCGTCGCAACCATCCACCTCTGCTTTCTTAATCGAAAAAAAAATAAAAGAGAAGGTGAAGAATAATATCCGCCTACGATATACGCGGGTCGGGAGTAAAGGGTTATACATATACGCGTTGTGTATGTGTATATATATATATTTTATATATATATATATATATATATATATATATATATATATATATATTGTGTGTATGATACACGTTTTATACAACAAAGTAGTACGATTCGTTTCCACAAGTCGCGTCGTTCTAACAAAAATATATGATTCTCTCAAAAGAAAGATACAAAACAAAGGAAAGATACGAAACAAAGGAAAGAAAAAAAATAGAAACAATAAAATATAAGGAAGGGGGGGCCGCCGTCTTGTTTCTTTACAGAAGAAAAATTTCGACTGGAAGAAAAATGCACTTAGACGAAATAATTTGTGAAATAACGTAAAGGAGGCGATGGAGAAGGGAGAGGGGAGGGGGAGGGGGAGAGGAGAGGGAAAATAAAATAAAAAGAAATTAAAGGCCGATTAGCCTCGTCTGTTATGATCGATAAAAATTAAAAAACAACAAACAAAAATAGAAAGAGAATCATAAGTAACGACGGAAACGAATCCTTACGAGTCATGCATATGTGTGTGTGTGTGTGCGCGTGTGTGTGTGCGTGTGCGTGTGTGTATCGTATATATACATATAATATATATCAACCAAAGAATCGTATCTATAACATATATCTATAATTCATCGAGAATGAAGGAAACATGATCACCGTTCCGTGTCATATTTTCATCGGTAACGGCAACGAAAATATCTTCATCCTCGTATGATACTAATCCTGAACAAACGCACACGTCGTTATTCAAATGCGTAATCTTTCTTACCGCTTCCTTCATGTTATTATAGTAATCTATTATTATTTAAAATGTTTATATAGCTAGCAGGTACGTTTGCATTCTTTTCAAGACACCAGCGGATCAGGGGATTCATCCTGAGGTACGAGAAAATCGATGTTTTCAATAAGTTTCATGTATATTGTATACTTTTTTCTTTTTCATTTAAAAATCGGATCAAAAATAAGAAAAGAAAAAAAAAAAGAAAGATACTATGGAAATTATGAAATAAAGAAACGCAAACGGCTTCGCGTCATCTGTCGTTGTACTTTCTATTTTTGTACAATTTTATTTTATTTTTTTTTTTTTTTTTTTTTTTTTTTTTTTTTTTTTTTTTTTTTTTATCGATACACTTCGATCTCATTGAAAAAACAAACAAAAAAAATAATATTAATATATTATTATGTTCCGTTTGTAAGATAAATCGAAAAGAATTAAGAACAAAGATCACATCCGCTTTTTCGTACGCTAATAAATCTTTAATTTGTAATTAATCTAAGAAAAATCGAATATCACGTAATTTCTTACAGATACGATCGAAAACACTTATGAAATCTATCGACTTGTCCACAAATAAGATGTCCATAAACAATTTTATGCATTTGACGATTCGATTTTCTTTCATTAAAATATACAAAGAAAAAAAATACGGGGAAGAGAAATATTCGTTCCATTTTTCGAATAAATCATGTGAACGAATTGACGAAGAAAACTCGAACTTTTGTCAAGAAGAGAGAAAAGAAGGATAGATACGTATACATATACACACACATATATATATATATATATATATATATATATATATATATATATATATATATATGTAATGTTATCAAAAGCAAAGAAAAAAGTATGAGAATGATATAACGACCCCCAAAATCCGCTAGGATACATACACACACGCGCACACACTCTCTCACTCTCATTCTCTCTCTCCCTCTCTCTCTCTCTCTCTCTCTCTCTCTCTCTCTCTTTCTCTCTCTCTCTCTCTCTCTCTCTCTCTCTCCCTCTCCCTCTCCCTTTCTAAGCAAAATCCGTTGAAGAAGTTTTTGCTAAGAGAAGGCCTAAAACTCCAGTCGATTAAAAAAATAAAGAAAAAAAAAGGAATAAAAAAAAAGACTAAGAATAATAAGAATAAGAATAAGACGAAAAAGAAGAGGAAGAATAAAGAAGGGAAGAGAGAAAAAATACACCCTACAATATACAACGAACTCTCGTCCCTTTCATATCCTTTTTACTTCGCCTTCCTTTCTCCTGTGATTTGGCACGATATAGAGAACTCACAGGCCGAACGCACGAGCGAGTGTAGAAAAGGAAAAAGACGAGGAAGAAAATGAAAAAAAAAAAAAAGAACAAGAAAAGAAAGGGCATCGCCGAAACGAAAATAAACGTTAAGGGTTTATCTATATCTTACAAAAAAAAAAAAAGACGACCACTATTGCGAGGTATACATAGTCGAGTTTCCTGTAATCGTATCCTGTGTATGTATGTATGTATGTATGTATGTTAGTATGCATATATATATATGTATGTATTTATGTACATAATGTACAATGAATATGCTCGTGTGTGTGTGTGTATGTCGCGTGTGTGTCTGTATATATTCATAGTTTCGTATAAAGAATAAAATCCTTTGCTTTATTTAAGATAAAGAAAAGATTTTATTGGTTGATCCAGGGGAAAGGGTAGATAAGGACCTTGTCGGCAGAAATAATAAAATAGAATTTTGAAAGATAGGAAAAATCATTGTTGACCTGTGGAGAACTTGTGGAAGAAGAAACGAGAAAGATGGACGCAGAAGACAGCGCAATTTTTGTTACTTTTTTTTCGTTTTTTGTTTTTAGTTTTTTCTCTTTTTTTCTTAATTTTTTTTTTCTTTTCTGATAAAGTGCAAAGCGAATGTAAGAGAGAGTATATAAAAATCATCG
>NC_060956.1:16575998-16620998 GCF_910589235.1 Vespa crabro | reverse complement strand
TACACGTCTTCTATGATTAAAAAAAAAAAAAAAACAAAAAAAAAAGCAAACAAAGAAGTACGTTTCTTTCGTGTCCTTGAAAGAAATCGCGGATCGAATTAGACACATTAAGTATCCATGTAGATGCGTGATCCTGGTGGCTGATGACCTTCAACTCGCGATCGTAGTATACATCAGTTTATGATGTTTCATTCCTTGAGGTATGATCAGCCAGAGGAACGAGTTTGATAGATGGTCTTTCACATGAGAAGGTCGAAAGATCCGTCGTAGTTGTAATAGTTTCCTTCGTCGTCGTCGTCGTTGTTGTTGTTGTTGTTAATCCTAGCCAAGTTGCATTTCTATGTTGATAAATGTATACGCGTAGTGACGAAAATGTGAATACATATATATATATGTATATGTAATGTTTATAAATGTGAGTGACCCATATCGAGATTAATAATAACTCGATTGGAATTCCCCTTTCTCTTGTTTCCTTTTTTCTTTTTTTTTTTCTTCTAAAATTCTCTTTAACGCCTCCGAGCAAGATTATATCTAAGATACTTTAGCCTGGCCCTCAATAATATCTGTTCCTTCGATAATTCAGAAATCTTGATCTGATTGTTGATGAATGAATGAGCGAGAACATCGCAAAATAGTGCAGCTTGTCTCAGGATTGTCACTTTCGCTGCTTTCTCTTTAAATTCAACAGCGGGCACTAAACGACGAAGATCCTCGAAGAAATGCCGAAGTTCGACTCGTCTCCGTCGTTCCATATTGTTATGAAGACTCCTCTTCTCGGTATCCAATTCATCTTCCGACGAACTTTTCGAGGCTGCGCCACCTTTGTTTTTCGTTGTCTTTTTTCTTCTTTGAGTGTTTCTGGTACAATTTCTTTTGGCTTGTTTATCGACAGCAGGAGTGCTAGCAGACAGATTTCGTTTTCGTGTTGTAGCATTTGCCGGCGGCCTGCCTCGTGGTCTGGGTGCTTGTATCGTCGTTGCTGTCGTCGTGCTTTTCTTTTCTTTCACATTTGTTGATCGCTGTGGGCGTTGCTGCTGCTGCTGCTGCTGTTGCTGCTGCTGCTGCTGCTGCTGTTGCTGCTGCTGTTGCTGCTGATGATGCTGTTTGTGATGCTGTTGGTGGTGCTGATGGTGATTATTTTGTTGATGATATTGATTCTGTTGTTGTTCATTTTTGTTAGCTAAATTGCTCGCTCGACTAGGCTTCTCGAATGTCACTACGTCAATCTCTTCTTCTTCTGTAACAAAAACGTATAACAAGATTTATTAGTCAAATAAATTCGTTAATATGTTCGATGATTTAGCAGTTTTTTATTTAAATCGAGAAAAACGATAATAAAATGATATTTAATTGTTGCGTTCGAATATATCAATAAAATAATTATCAATCGTTTTCGTTGAACTTCAGACTAACGAAAAACTCCCAAAAATAGAGGACTATCGATTCGAAATACTTTGGAAAGCCATTATCGCCCAGCTGCGGTCAGAGACCGCAGTCGAACCCGTTAATTGGCTAGCCAAGTCACTTCCCTCGGCCCTTACGATCAAGGCGAAGATCAGCTCAAAGCGGCGGAAACGATCGTTTGACCATTCACTCTCTCTTCTCTCATTCTTCCTCGACGGGAGGACTTGGCACAGCCCAAAATGAGTCTTTGAGCGACGTCCGGCCCGAAACATGGCGCCATAATCATCATTCGGCGGATGTTCGATAACGTTTTATCAGAAAACTCCCGTCGTTTGCAAGGGCAAACACATAATCGACTCTCTTGAGTTCGAGATGAGTCACGAACTAAACCGTTAGAAGCAAGGACACCCTTTGACAAGGCGAACGATGCCACGTGCTGGTCAAGGAGACCTTCTAGGAAGAAGTAAGAAGAGACAATGAGAGAGAGGGAGAAAGAGAGAGAGAGAGAGAGAGAGAGAGAGAGAGAGAGAGAGAGAGAGAGGGAAAGAGAATGTAGGCGTTCCTGTATTTCTCTGACGTTTCATACAATCACTGGAAATCCGGTTGGTCTAGATTGCTCTCCATTTCTCTTCTTTCTTTCCTTTTCCTTCTTCGACAAACCCGGATACGGACAATGATGACTTCTGTCAAGGCCGAACCCAAAATACATTTCTTCAATCACATTCATTTCTCTATTTCCGCAAATAATTTCGTTAATTTTACAGATTCGGTATCTTTCATTGAGGAAAATCTTATCAATCATTTCTAACTAAGAATGCTAATTTGACAATTATCTCGAGGAAAAATTCGATAAACGAAATTTTTCATATTCAAATTTTATATTTTTAAACATTTCGTAAGTGTTATTTAAAAAAAAACAAAAAAAAATGAAAAACGAACGAAAACAACAAAACAAAAAAGAATAAGAAGAAAAAGAAACGAGAAGTACGCTATGTCTAAAACTTAGATAAAATCACGTTTAATATCTAAATTCGACGTATACTACATGCATCAATTTGCGTAGACGATAATTCGGTATTATATTTTCGTTCATCCTAATACCACTATCTGAGATATTTCGTAACACAAACGATTTTCAGAAAGAAGAAGCGGAAACGTATAATCGATGACATAGGGCACTATGAATTTTTGGAAGTGAATCTCATGCGAATGAAAAGAAACTGGGCGAACGCTTTTCCACGTCAATTCACATCTTATTCGTTCTAAGCGATTATATATAATTACGTTTAATTATAGTTATAACCTTTTAATGACAGTCAATTATATCAAGAGACTCTCATCGAACATCTGTATTTATTATAGCGTTAAATCATTTAAATACAATAAAAAGATATATCGAAGAAATAAATATATTTTTCGCAAGTATAGAAATCGTCTATATAGAATAATAGCTTCGATAAATCTATTATTCAAATTAAATGACAAGACATTGAACCGAATCAATGGGTAGGGGGAGAGGGAAGAAAAAAAAAGAAAAAAAAAGAAAAAAAGAAAAGACAAATGATTAAACTGTTAAAAGCTCTTTGCTCTCAAGAGGGCAATACACGAAAAAGAAACTGCTCGACTTTTGCAGAAAAAGCGAAAAGGAACGAGGAAGATACCAACACGTAGTCGACCCGCCTAAATTCACAGACAACCGGTAAGAGAAGTGAAGAGAAGAGAAAAGAGAAAAGAGAAGAGAAGCGAAGAGAAGCGAAGAGAAGCGAAGAGAAGAGAAGAGAAGCGAAGAGAAGAGAAGGGAAGGGAAGAGAAGAGAAGGGAAGAGAAGAGAAAAGAAGAGAAGAGAAAGGAAGAGAAGAAATGAGAAGACATGAATATACAGCAAGATAGAGCAAGCGCATGCGTAAAGCGTCGCAACACTTCCACGTGTATCGCGTGGCCTCCGTTCGAGCGCGCGCTATTGGCGTTCAGCCAGAATGACCGGAGAGCGAAAAGGCGCTAAACTTCTAAAAATAACATTACACACCTATATCCGAATTAGGAACCGGCCGGCTCTCGATATCTAACCGTAACATTATTTCTCCCTCTTTCTCTTTCTCTTTAACGTCGGCTTGTCATCGACGCCACGTGTGCCATTCTTTATAATTTCGATGAAGAAACCGCACGTTCCGCCCGAATTCCGCCGTTTAACACGCTCCAACACCTCCGCGTTTGCTACTCTAACGAGCAATGCGAATAAGTGAACGAATCAACCAACCAACCAACCAACCCAACAATCAACCAACCAACTAGTCTTGAATTTTCTTCTTTCTTCTCGCTTCCTCAAAAATCTTCAACAAATAAGCGTGTTAAATGGAGAAAACATTTTGGTCTTATCGTTGGACACGCTTTCTTTTATATATGTATATATATATATATACATATATATATACACTCTTTTCCTCCACCTTTCTATTTTCTTCCTTTACCTTTTTAATTGTTTATGTCCTATTTCTCTATCTCTAGAAGAGAAAGAACAAAACCCGGAAATCGAACGATCGATTGCGATTGGCCTTGCCCCGCTTTGACATTCTACTCGATCATACGATCGGCCACTTAGGAATCGCAAACTATAATATACAGTATAAATGTAATATTACACTTTTCTCCTCGCTTTTTGCCACTAATGCTCTTTCCTTTTTTTCCTTCAACGATAAAAGGAAATATCGTAAGAAAAAAATTTTTTCCACATGTATTGCGTACTTACACTTGCGTAATAAACTTGATAAAGGAGATCTTGATCATGATATTTACACGATATCAAAAGCGCGTAGGAATGATAATTTCTTTAAAAATACACAAATCATTTCGCAACCATATAGACAAGATCCCGGAAAATGTTAATTTATTTGAATTGAAAAATACGATTATTCTACTTGATTATTTAACTTGTTATTGATAAATTGTTATACATTATATTATCTCGTAATAAATATATTCAAAAGAATCGTATATGAAAAAAACAAAAAAAAAAAAAACAAATAAAATAGAATTATATTTTATATTATAATTATACGATTATATTATTAGTTCTGTTCAATATAAAATCCTTCGACTATTGAACCCTAATAACACTACGCAGAATATTCGCGTAGAACGCGGGTATAACAACGGGAGGCTGCGGAAGGGGTCGGCGGCATAACTATGAGGAGTCTGGACCACTCTTCTCTCCCTCTTACTCTTGCTCTTTCTCTCTTTCTCTTTCTCTCTCTCTCTCTCTCTCTCCCTCTCTCTCTCTCTCTTTCTCTCTCTCTCTCTCTCTCTCCCTCTATCTCTCTCTCTTTCTCTCTCTCTCATGCCTGCGCGAAAAATGTTCGAGGGGAAGCTGTTCGCGTAGAGGTGGGAGATGAGAAGAGAAGAAAAAAGAAGAGAAGAGAAGAGAAGAGAAGAAAGGAGAGGAACGACGACGGCACATGCAGCCGTGTAAGAGCGACCTTGGAGGTCAGTGCTCTCTTGGTATAAAGCAGGCCATAGTAGTACGTCGACGCGAATCGATCCGATCACCTCCCCCTCTCCCTCTCCATCCTCTTTCTCTCTAGTTGAGATAGGCAGCCTAAAGAGTAAGGTGAGGTGAAGAGAGGTGAGGAGAAAAGAGAAAAAGGAGGAGGAGGAGGAGGAGGAGGAGGTCGACGCTTTTCGCAGATATCGAACGCGCCGGATCCGTGCGAGAGCAACGCGCCCTCGGCCCGAGGCGTCGCGACGCTACTACGACGCCCTTCACTCGGTGTCGACGCACCCTACGAAAAATGAATGTCCTTTCACGACCATTGCCATTTTTCATCCTACTTTATTCCAGATGAATCACTCTTAATTTCTTTAAATTCCTACAAACGAATGATATTAGTATTCATGTTTTTATCATAGAATTGCATTATCAAATTATTTTCTTTCATTATTCTGGATCATAGTTTGTGATATTATCCTTTAATAATCATTTTTCTTTAAAATTATATTGTTTTAACCATCGTTCTCTATCTATAACTTATATTTATCAATCATATTTTGTAGGAATATTTTTCTCATTTTTTTTTTCCGAAAAAAAAAAAGAAAAAGAAAAAAAAACTATGCAAATAGACGAAATCTAAAAAACATTTATCGACCAACAATTACATAAAAAGAAACGCGTGAAAAAAGGAACAAGAGAGAAAGAGAGAGACATAGAGAGATATAGAGACAGATATATATATATATATATATATATATATATATATATATATATATATATATAGAGAGAGAGAGAGAGAGAGAGAGAGAGAGAGAGAGAGAGTGAGTACTCCATTTGATAAGTACCAGCAATGGAATTCTTTCAACAAGTCAAGTTTCGAGCAACGAGAAACGATAACAAGAGAGCGGGGGGGTTCTTCGCCGCTCGACGACCCGTTGCCACAGCGATAAATCGAAAAGATACCAAATAATTCATATTGGGTCCGTCTAGGAGCTGTTACTCGTCATATCCGTGACCTGTACGAACTTCTTCTTTCTTTTTCTCTTATTCGTCTATTTACAGAATTCTCTATCAATTGAAGTCCATCGGGAGAAGTCAGTTTCTGAGAATTGAGGTGGACGACGAAAGAGAAGAAAGTATAGGTAAAAAGAAAAACAAGGGCATTACTGAGAGGGGAAAGAAAATTTTTTGAAAAAAAAGAGAGAGAAAGGAATAAATGAGCATCGATGAAAAAAGATCCCACGGTTTAAGGTATTCGTACGATGACGATGATACTTTTACTCCGAGAAATGCATTGCACGTGACGACACACGTTTCTCTTCCTAGTCACTCACGGTAAATAAAATAAGTACACGGCCGTATATAAGGCGAAGCCATAAATCTCGTACTAGTCGTGCCTAGTGATACTTTTCTCTACCTTCAAACTCTCATATATGAGTGTGTGCGTGCATATGTGTGCGTGTTTTCTACCTAACATCATCACCGACCGATCCAGTTACGAAAGCGAACGTCGTCACGGAAAGTACGCGCGTATTCGAAAGCGGACGGCCGAATTGACGCAAAATCTATTAGATCTAAGGTCTATCTAAAGTCTCGATGATACTACGGGAATTTTATTTGAAAAGAACATTATAATAATATCTTTAACGATAGTTTAAAATAGATCATAACTTTCGATAGATATGCACCGATGTAACAAACCAATGAATGAACACGGATAAGATATTTATAAATGTTCGTCGATCTTTTCTCTATTATCGATTCATTAATCAATTTCAAAAGAAGAGGAAAAACAAGTAGATTAAAGATAATAGGAAATAATGTCTGGTAAAAAGTAAAAGGTTGTGTTATTACGTGGTATTTCCGGATCAAATCGTCGAATGACCTCGATTCGATGACAGTTATCTATGGAGAGATATAACAAAAAATCTAGAAAAACGTTGGAATATATCCGCGTCTAGTTCGCGCGAACAAGTTTATCGGGACGTTGTCATTTTACTCTTGAGAAAGGAGATTTGAGAAGAAAAAAAAAAAAAGATATCGTTGAGTCTAAGCATATTCCGCTCGAGTACATGTAACGACGATACGAAAAAGGAAATAGAAAAGGAACAAATGAGTGGAGAATATCAGAATATATTCGAACAAGATTAAAATACTCTAACGATAAATACACGTGTATAAAAAAGAATAATAATAATAATAATTAAAAAAAAAAAACAATAAAAAAAAATAATAACCAAATAATAATAATAATTATTAATCAATCAATCAAAAGATTATAGAATATTAAGCACTATTTAACTGATTGAATTAAAAAAAAAAAAAAAAATCTTTTCAAAGGAACATCATAAGATATTCTATTAAAAAAATATATGTAACAAAGTCATGAAAAAATGTGGAACGAGAAGAAAAAAAAAGAAAAAAAAAAAAGCACACAAAATAAATAAAAATAAACATAAAAAAAGATAGATAAAAAAATTGACGTCGTGAAATCCCACGATAACAGAGAAAAAAGAAAGAGACGAATTCTTGCTCAACTAAGTTGCGAGATGCGTTGGACGAATAAAGAGGATAACACCCAGGAAGCGTCCTAGTTTAGCAGACAGCATTAGAGAGAAACCGCGGCCCACACGCTCGACGGTATCCGCCCACAAAATGAGATGCGCTAACGTCATCCGGACAGAACGAGAGAGAGAGAGAGAGAGAGAGAGAGAGAGAGAGAGAGAGAGAGAGAAAGAGAGAAAGGTGCGAAAAAGAGAGAGAGAGAGAGAAAGAGAGAGAAGACGATGACAGTGTATCATCGTCCGATTGACTCACGGAAAATGCCAATCGCTTTCGAGTGCCGTTCAATATCTCTCTTTCTCTTTCTCTCTCACTCTTCTACGCGCGCGCGTTCACGTCGGCTGCGTTTCTTCGTCCGCTCGATAGCAGAGTAGGCGAGCGGACTGACATGCTGGCTCGAACGAGAAATGCAATAAGAAAGATAGGACGTTGGCCGACTAATCGGGGAGAGGAAAGGAGTAGTCCTCTCTCTCACGATGCGGAGAGGAAGGAGGAAAAAGGAGAAAAGGGAGGGGAAAGAGAGAGAGAGAGAGAAAGAGAGAGAGAGAGAGAGAAGAAGAAGAAGAAGAAGAAGAAAGGTCCTTGCGATCCTGGCGCGCACGCGTGCATTTCATCGTTTTCTTCTCTTCCCAAACGTATTCGTCGATTAATCGAAGTTCCTTTTGCGTCGAACAAAACGCGTTCCTTTCATTTATTTAAACGTCGCAAAGAATCTGATATTGGTATTTTAAAGGACTTTCACTCGGACGATAGATTTTCTCTATTAATCTTTCCGGTATTCTTTTCCTTTTTTCTGGGGGGGTTTTTTTTTTTGATCCTTTTATCTATTCTCCTTCGAATCAAACAAAATTGGGCATAGGAATTCGCATAAGAGAGATAAAAAGAGAGTGGGGAAGAAAATGTCCGACGAAATGGTGAAAGAGCACAAGAGAGAATGCTCTCAAGCGATCGCGTTTCGAACATCGAACCGTTTTCTTACGCGCCAAAGGGAGAAAGTTGTCGACCTCGTTCATTTCAGTTGGACGGATACTTACGAGTCACCGCCGTGGAATTAGTTCCGATCAATTTCGTGCAACGATAACTCGCTGAGAGTACAATTGTCTATGTATATTTTTGACATCCTTACAAATGAATGATTAAAAAATCTAAAAACAATGAGTGAGAGAGAAAGAGAGAGAGAGAGAGAGAGAGAGAGAGAGAGAGTGAGAGAGAGAGAGAGAGAAAGTAAAAGCGACGTTACCCCAACATAAAATTTCTCTTCAACTTGACATTTTACTAATCGAGCTCCTCATTACCATGTCAGTGCAAAAATTCAAAGAAAGTCCTCCGCTGGATCCGTTTACATGAACAAATGATGTTCTTATTTTAAAGAAAAAAATAAATAAATAAAAAAATCGATAATTCTTTTTTTTCAATAACTCATCTCTTTTACTCGCTCGCTCTTAAATTCGATCAATTAATCGTCCTGCTGCTAATTTCGCAACTTGTTAATTCCCCCCTCCGATAAACACATTTGCTGTTCTTTATACGATTCGCTAGACTTGTATTAAATTATAATATTAATGTTATTAAATTATTAATGTAATGTCAAAAAAGTTTATATTTATTGGTTCTCGTGCGCTTCTTTTAAAAAAATATACATTACTGTTACTTCGATATAATTTTATTTTAATACATTTCGTTTTATATTAAATATGGAATAACTACCTCGAATAAGAATGTCCAATCGAGCGGTAAACTTTTGGTTTAGTCGATTCGATTTGATGATAAAAAGGCCTTGACGTATGCGGCTTATAAAAAATTTTTCCTCTATGAATGAGTATAAAAAAGAAAAAAAAAGAAAGAAAAAAAAGAAGGAAAAAAGAAGGAAAAAAGAAAAGGAAAAAAGAAGGAAAAAAGATAAAAAAAAGAAAAGAAAAAAAGAGAGAATCTTCAAAGCGTGAGTAGTCGAGATTATGTATTTTACGATTGATGCTTATCCGACCGTCTCTGCTACGCAACTCTGATGTATAATGAATGAACGAACACGAATCACGTCATCAAGGAGATGCGCTTTTACGTTCACAACCCCTCCACACAAAAATAGTCGCCCACTTGTTAGTAAAGGAAAGGCGTAATTATAGCCAAAGCAAACGGTAGGCAGACTAATGTAAGTAGAGAAATCTAAGAAAGAATGGAAGGAAATAGGAAGAAAGAAAAAAGAAAATGCTCGTTCTTACGCTCCTAGAATACCTAGAAGCTTTAACTCTTACCTTCGTAATGTAGAAAGATAGAAAGAGAAAGATAAAAAGAAAGAGAGATCGAGGATATATTAAACCTACCTGCGATCGATTCTACGAAAGAGAATAGTTTAGCAATAACAACTATCAGAAAAGTCACGAGTTACGTTCGCGGTGAAACTGCATTTCAATGAAATTAGGATACGACTCACGTTGTTAACCTGCACTTTATTACTATCACGATGACAAAACGCGAATACAATGCAATTTCAATGCTGTTTTTCCTCGATACTCGAATCCATTATAAAATGTCTCGAACTATTAATGGATAATAAAGAGATCGATAGCAAATAAACCTATTAAGTAATATTTGAAAAGGGATCTGCAATAAATCGTATTAATTGATAACAATTTCAACGGAAAAAAAAATGAAAAAAAAAAAAAAATAAAAATAAAAAAAAAATGAAAAAAGAAGAGAGTAAAATGAAAGAAAAGAAATGAAATAAATGTCGCACGATCGAAATGTACTTTCGGTCGAAACACCGAGCACGTAACTGCACCCACCGAATTCCAGAAACGTGTAGTACGGACGAACGAAGCGGAACGACGACGTCGTATGCATTTTCATGCGGACGCGAGCGAATGAACGAGCGAGCGCACCTTCGCGGTGCTGACCGACGCGTTCCACAGCGATTTTCCTGGAAGCTAACAGAATAATTTGCATGGGGAGTGGGAACAAGCACCACTCAAGATCCTACACTCAGTCTGTTTCTACATCCTTCTTTTCTTTTCCTCGAAGAAATAAGAATATTAAAAATACACGAAGAATAAGCCATTCAAAATCCATCCTAGAGAAATTCATTGAAACGAGTATGTATCTGATTTTACCAAAGTGAATGCAAGAGGTCAAGGTCTAGTCTAGTCTAGTCTTTCTTTCTTTCTTTCTTTCTTAACGCGACGTTTTGAAATTGTACACATTTCCTTCTTAAAAGCAATCAGATTGAAATTATTTTCAAGTTATACAGTTACTACTACAGGTCAAGCAAATATTGACTCGATGTGTCTCATGAGACTGAATCGAATCGAAAAAATATTTCTATAACGCGTCACCGCGATCGACGACCACAACTGTATGTGCGCCTGTATAAGAGAAAGAAGAGACAGAGATAAAGATAGATATACAGATAGAGATAGAGATTAGAGATAAACATAGAGAGAGAGAGAGAAAGAGAGAAGATATTCGGCCAACAAAGCGCATCAGTTTTTATGTTAACCATTTAACCTTCTCCGGATCCTGTCAGAATGATTAATCTGCAGTATAAGAGAGAGAAAAAAAAGACAGAGATAGAGAAAATATAATCATCAGTCGATCACTTTCAAGGAATTCTAGAATTATCTTGATTCACAATGAAATATCCATTTCTCTTTAACTTACATCCTAGATAGAAGAAAATAGAAACCTAGAATTAAAGAGCCTCTCGTAAAAGCAGGCACGAGTTTATTCGCACTACGTAATCGCAGTCGGCGTTCGAGAAAAGCGCTAGATTGGCGCCATCCTCTAGACGATGGACATACATAGATAGACAACGCACACAGATGTTACGCTTCGTGGAAACTCTTGCTATCGAGATCGCTGTAGGGAGCGTAGGTCGAATCGATAGTTAGAAAAAGGACGTAGGCGCGATAACGTCACGCAGTCAATAATATAAAGCAATATCGTTACATTTAACAAATGAAAATAGAATTACGAGAAATCTTGATTACGAGAAATCTGGATCAGCTGAGAGAATTTAATATTCAGTTTAATTAAATCCAAACAAAAAAGAAAAAAATCATAGATTTCGTCCAATATTTATCGATTTATTTTTAATACGGTTTTGTACTTACAAATGAAGATACAAATACAAGATATTATTTTTATATTAACTTACAAATATGAGAAATAATAAATCAAAAGAAATAAAATATTAAATATAATTTCGAAATAATTATAATAAAAAAGTAATGATATAGCAAGTTTCGTAAAAGGGAATACCGAAGGGGCGTGGTACCAGTATAAGACGGCACTGAGCATCCCTCACTGCCTGGAGCGCGACTGCGCGCGAATGGCAAAAAGGCTTAACCGCATTCCGGCGACCATTTAAACCGCCACGGCGGGGTCCCACGCCTGACCGCAAGCAGCGACCGGCTATCGACTGACGTCACACGGTACCGCGTGACCTTCGAGTTCCCGCGCGATCGAGACGCGCATGCGCCGAGTCCGAAACATCTCTATTCGTTTATAGAGACGCTATACAAAGTTTTCTTTTCGTTTCATTTATTGTTTTTCTTATCTTTCCCCCCTCCTCCTCCCACCTTTTTCCTCTCCTCGCCCTAATTCCTATATTTTTATCGATCATTGTATAAAACTTTTATATAAATTTGATAGAAATGATCTTCTTTGAAATGTTTTAATACAAAAAAAAATTATAGACGATTCAAATTCGTTTTTTAATTTATGAAAATGATTTCGTATTACCATGCAACACTTATGTAAGCGACACTTTTAATATATATATATACCGTCCGTGTCGCTTTCAGAGCCTTCGCATCAACTTTTTTTGGTCGGCCCACTGGCGTGAAATAAAAGGAGAATAAAAGGAATATCGAAGGAGCCGGTTAATCAGCCGGGACAACGAACGGAAAGGAGAGACAGAGGTCGTGCCGATTTGCGCAGAAGAGATTCGAAAAGATATCGGAAAAAAACGAAGCGTGTTCGATCGATAAAAATAATAAATGAGAATACTCGTTGTAATCGTGAAAAAACAATTCTGTAAAAGTTAGTACTCGATATGACTTTATCGATTTTACAACCTCAAGGTTGAATTTAATAGTTTAAGATTGTTTGAAATGGACAATAAATTAATATTAAATTATCGAAATCGTTCTCATGATCTCATTTCACCGTCTTGTCGAGGATTCACGTGATACAACAGAATGCTTTCTTCCTTCGCCTTTTAAATACCAAGTATCGTATCGACCTGTCCTGAAGCGGCACAGAGCGTTAAAAGTAGCGATTTAGAAGTCGTGGTCCAAGCAATTACCAATTACGTAGAGATATCCGACCGCGCCAAGATCAAATTTGCAGTGTGTCCGGTCGCACGGTATCGTCCAAGCTTCTTCTCTGTCTATTAAAAGAGAGCCGACGCGACGAGGACGAAACGCGTATATTTTTCGAGACCCTTCTATCTAATAGTCTCTCTCTACTATTACAGTCGTATCTAAAGATCTATCTAGATTGATTTAGATTTGAAATGGGAGAAAAGAAACGTCGTCGTTGATCCGATCAATTTTGTTTTTTCAAGATATCATAACGATACACCGCTGAAAATTTCACAGGATTGACTATTACAGAAACGTAGGATTAATCCAAGGTCGTCTACCAGTCGGAGCAAAAAGAGGAAGTCCTTAAAAGTATAGGAATCCTAAACCAATGATTGTCGCTTGGGATTTCACAATTTCTCGTACGTCTTTCCAAGAAATATGTCTGATAAAACGAACGAAAAGAAAAAGAAAACGGGAGGAAAAAAGACAGAAAAGAAACTCATGCCGTGTCTCTGAGACGCAAATATTTTCTACCAAAAATAATAGAAAAGAAGTAAGAAACCCTCTAGAAAATTCAATGGATCATTCTTGATTTAAAAGAACAATGAATTTTAGCTATATCTATATAGTTATTTGTTATAGTTGTTATGGGGAAAAATGTTCCTCCTGTTTGAGGAAGGAAAAGGTTCAATCAAGATGAAGACGCATTTACGATGGGTACCCACCGACACACATAGTTACACGCATATATATATATATATATATATATATATATATATATATATATATATATATATATATATACAGCAGAAAGAAAGAGGGGAGGAAGAACTTTCAAGAGGCCGAAATAGCAACTTCCAAGAGACATAGACAGTAAAGTAATCAAGTTACGAGACGTACGTGCCTACGTCACGTGCGCGTTAAGAGCCACAACACACGTGCGTTGTCCCCATGGAGTACTCAGTCTCTCCTTCCCTCCCTCCCTTCCTCTCTCTCTCACTCTCTCCCCCTCCCTCTCTCCCACTACCACAGTCTGTTTCTCTCCCACCCTCTACCTCGGTCTCTGTCTATGTCTCTGTCTCTCTCCCTCTCTCTCTTTCCCTTTCCCTATCCACCTCCCTCGGTCTCTGTCTGTCTCTGACTTAGTCTCTCTCTTTTTCTGTTCCTGACTCGGTCTCTGACTCTGACTCTGACTCTGTCTGTCTGTCTGTCTCTGCCTGTCTCTGTCTATCTTCCTCCCTCTTCCTCGGTCTTTGTCACGGTCTGTCTCTCTCCTCTCTCTCTCCCTCGGTCTCTGGCTCTCTCCCTCCCCTCTCCTTCGGTCTCTGTCTCTGTCTCTGTCTCTGTCTCGGTCTCTGTCACGGTCTCTGTCTCGGTCTCTGTCACGGTCTCTGTCACGGTCTCTGTCACGGTCTCTGTCACGGTCTCTGTCTGTCTCTGTCTGTCTCTGTCTCGGTCTCTGTCTCGGTCTCTGTCTCTGTCTCTGTCTCTGTCTCTGTCTCGGTCTCTGTCTCGGTCTCTGTCTCGGTCTCTGTCTCGGTCTCTGTCTCGGTCTCTGTCTCGGTCTCTGTCTCTGTCTCTGTCTCTGTCTCTGTCTCTGTCTCTGTCTCTGTCTCTGTCTCTGTCTCTGTCTCTGTCTCTGTCTCTGTCTCTGTCTCGGTCTCTGTCTCTGTCTCGGTCTCTGTCTCGGTCTCTGTCTCGGTCTCGGTCTCGATTTCTGTTTCGGTGTCGGTGTCGGTGTCGGTCTCGATCTCGGTCTCTGTCTCTTTATCTCTCTTTCTTTCCCATTCTTTCGCATATTCTCTTTCTCCCCATCCCTAACTCAATCTCACTCACGCTTTAGCATACGTGATCGTCAAGTATACCTAGAGGATGGTCTGCATCGCTATCGCTATCGTACTTATTCTTTTTCAAAAAAATCTCACTATCATCGTTTCTTTTTGTTATCTCGAAAAAGAAGCATCAATAAGACATTGATTTCCCGAAGAGTGAATAAATAAATAATAATGTAAAGACAATCTTTTTTCATTCAATATTCATTACGTAAGAATAAAGAAATCGATTCGAAATATGTACGGTTTTTTCTCTCTATCTCTATCTTCTTTTTAATAATGTTTTATATCTTATTACTTGCATTGAAAGTGTCCCAGTATTAAATGATAAGATGGAATCACATAAAAAAATTGCAATGACAGTCTAATAATAAACGATTGATAATCGTAATGTGAACGTGACTTAATATACAAAACATACGCAGCACATACTACATACATTTGTATTGAAAAACAAGAGCGTTGTCAACATGTGATGCAATAGATATACTTTATCATGATTTTTCTCTAGAATGTTACAATCTACGTTATATTCGTTTTCCATGGTACACGAGGATCGGATCAGATCGGGGATTTCACGAATTAGTTATTTCAAAAGTGAAAGAATCTAAAATTTTCTGAGATTGAGGATTGTCTCTTAAAGGTATTCACAGAAATCTATAGTCTAGAAGTTGCAATTGATGATGATAATCATGAACACTCGTAACGTTGAATTATCTTTCCTAGTTTGCGATTATAAAACAAGATTCTAATCAAAGATAGCTATCGACGTCTAAGAAAACTGTAAATATACTTGATTTTTTTTTAAGATATACGTACTTATATATGTATATATGTATGTGTCATACGTCTGTATATATCCTCGAATACCATCATACTACATATATTATAGGACAGAGTTTCTCAATCTTTTTGCCGTGCGACCCAATATATTTGTTTGTAACAATACCGTGACTCAAATGTTTACAATATACAATTTCTAAGAATCTGATAATAACTGGAGTCATTGTATATTATTTAAAAAATACGACTGTTACTTCGGTATTCTTGCAAATTCACAAAAACATACTACAAAAAATCTCTAACAAATTAATTACATTACACGGTTTAGATTTAAGGTATCAGGTACCATATTACGGATCCATTAACAATTTAACACAGTACGATATTAGGCTGTAAATTATAGGTTGAGAAACACTGTTACAGATTGTGTCTATAAAATATATTCGCAGAGAATAATTTCTTTGATAATTTGACAGAGAGTTAATCATCGTTACTCTTTGTATAGAAAATATAAGGAAAAAAAAAAAAAGAAGAAAAAAGAAAAAAAAGAAGAAAGACGAATTCGTTTGTGATAGATTCGAAAAAAAAAATCGAATAAAGATTTCAATGTAAAACGAATGTATACTAATTGTATGTGTATTGTTACATACGTACGTCAATTGTTTCCGATAACGAGTATAAGGAAAAAAAAATCAATGTAACGTTTAATAATATTTCTAAATTTAGAAAACATTTTTTTAGTTGGGCTGTATAGGACATAGTAAATAACTAGAGAAGTTTCGATCGGTGACAAAATAAAAGGGCTAAAGAAGAAAAGTTATGGTAATATCTGGCTGTTCCAAAGGGGGAATTCTCCCTTTTCATTCTGGACTATAGCTGGATGTGATTACTATGCATTAACTAAAAATCAACGAACATATACGTATATATTGTTCAATTCAAATTTCCCGCCAAATGTATTTTTATTCCCGTACTATGATGTGTACCACAATTACAAGAATCTTATTCCAATTTACATTAATATTTCGAGAGATACCTTATACGTGTTAAATAAAACGCGTCTTTATCAGCAAAAGTTTTCCCTTCTCGTCGAGTAATTTGAAGTTTCTGCGATAAAACTTAATAGGTAAAAGAAATCGTAGTTCTCTTATCTTGTTACTTTCCATTATTTACTTTAACACTGTTTTACGCGTCCTCAATCGCGTTAAACGTTCAGCCATACAATTTTGTATATATATATATACATATATATATATCATTTAACCGCACATAGTTTGCTCAAAGCAAAATCATTTTTACTTTGAGATGAAATACGATCGTATAAAAATGTTTTATTTTAACAAGGCCATTATTACGTCGAATAAAAGTAGTCATTCTTATGGAGAGAAAAAAAGAAAAAAAGAAAAAAAAAAAAGAAAAACAAAAAAGAAAGAAAAAGAAAGAGCAAAAGAAAAATGATAATTCGTATGACTTTTTAATGTCGAATTATCGAAAACAAGTGACGACACATTTGAAGAGAAAAAAGAAAAAAAAGAAAGTGCGATTGTGTTTTTTTTTTCGTTAAAAAAAAAAAAAGAGAAAAAAAAAGAAAAAGATAAAGAGATGAGAGAAATGAAAGAGAGAAAGAGAAACAGAGATCCAACGAATTAATTTCACGACGGTACGAAATTCTCACGGGATCTGTCTCGTAATAAATAACTTGCCCGAGGACATTAGTGTACCGACCTCCGGCTCTCTCTCTCTCTCTCTCACTCTCTCTCTCTCTCTCTCTTTCTTTCTGTCTCTCTCCTCTTCAAAACGGGTTTCCTCCTTCGGCTGAACGTTGCTCGTGCTTCAACGATGACGAATAACCTCGCGGAATTAGCATACTCATGCGGGTACCGAATTCGAGAGGTACGCGCGATATTTTACCATCGATCCCCTCGAATTACGAGCGACCTTGGAATTCCTCGTGAAACACGACTTTTTATAATCGATAACCTAAGAACGTGCCGATAGTTTGACTTCACTCTCATCCAATTAAATTAAAGAAACTTATCAAAGATAATGATAGAAAATTTAGATGTAAAAGGTATATAAGAATTTGTCCTTCATAAGATAAAGAACGAATCTTCAATTGTAATATCATTTTTATATAAACCCATTCGCTTCTTAATATTATTGAAAATATGAAAAATAGTGTTTATCTATAGATAAAAGTCAATCAATAATACAGTATGTCCTATTAATAGATGAAAAAGTAACTTACCGGATTCTGAAGGTGTCTGAACGCCAAGATTCTCGAGCCTCTTATAAGCGGGATGATTAAGATGATAGCAATGATCGCTAAGGGTATTTCTCAAGTTCGGTTGTTGATTGTTTTCTTCTTCTTTCCTTCTGTCATAAAATCGTCTGACAAGCTGACCCGTAACTTCGCTTACCGGCGCCGCCCTAATGATCGATTCGGACATACATTCCGATAGCTTCTCGTGTATATTGATCTGATCATGTCTAAAGACAGGAACTTCGTCGTCTGTATCTGTATCAGACGTTGATGTTGGTGGTGTGTCTGGTCTTGTGGAATCTCCATCACTTTCTAAACTCTTCACACGACATTTCTGAGATTGTGATGATTGTTGTTGTTGTTGTTGTTGTTGTTGTTGTTGTTGCTGCTGCTGCTGCTGTTGTTGTTGTTGTTGCAGCAATTGTTGTTGTTGTAACGCTTGATGTTGTTGCTGAGCATTCATCAAGGAACGTGCTGATGTACTAGCACGTGATATTAGCAAACTTCTACCAGCTGGTATTTTCTTTTGTAACTGAGAATCTTTCTTAGCAGGCAAGGTTCTATTGTGTTCTTTGCTGATACACAAGCCGGCCCACATACAATCATGATGACGAATCTCACGAGATGCCATACACGTAACTTTGTCATAGATAAGCTCAGGAAGAACGGTCTCGTCATACGATCGGTTGGAATAGATATCCAATGGGAAGTCCAAATCGAACTTCTTCCAGATATCCTCCGAAACGACGCTTGCTGTTTCCAGGGCTTCGTCCATAGGGCCCAGTTCCGGGCAATCCCATACAGGCACTGGCATATTACCTATGTTAAAAACAAATGAAAAAAAAAAACGTGAATCAATTTTAATCAATTATTTTTATCCATTTTTTATTACTACAAAACTATCGTTAAATTCGATCGATAGAACGTAACAATGTAACATTGATTTGAATTATCTATATTATGAATTATATCATATAAAATTATTCATTAATCTAACAGTTCATCGATGATCAGCTCTATCTTCCTTTTTAATCGAAATATGAATTAATCAAGATTAGAAAGTATTGATCGTATTTTATTTTTTTATTTGTCGCAATATTACGTGAAATATAACGTGAAAGAATGTTTGGCGGTTAACTTTACGACACGTGCCGCAATACATTGATGTATTATCGCGAAGATCAACGGTGAGACATGTGAATGGAGGCCGCGTATTAACCTTGCATATTAGCGGTAAAATTAGACGACCTTCCACGTGGACGAACGTTCAATACAACCGGTCGACGTATATATGTATAATAATCTATGTATGTACATATAAAATACCGTGGCATACATGCATACATACATAGATATATGCACGTAAATTGCATATAACTAGCTTTTTTCCTTCCGTCATGAATTCTAAGAAAAAATGTACACGGCGCCAGGAAAATGTCACGCATTTGAAAAAAAATGAATAGAAACAAGTGAATTCTTATTATTCTTTCGTAACAATTGATCAACAAGTATGATGGATTTTACGATAGTTAAATATTTACATTTGATCAGATATCCTCGAATAAAATTTTCGTTCGCTATATTAAAATAAGCTTCGTTCAACAATCTCGAGTATTAAACATTGTCTAAACGTTCTTTCTCCCGCCTTTTTTTTTTTGAACGAATAACGAGAACGACGATATAAATATAAATATAATGATCCTAAAGCAGAGGTGGAAAAGCCATATATCGCGCGAACGTAAGAAAATGAAAGGGGATCGCTATTTATTTTAAAACTCTCCATTCTTCCTCGTGCCAGAGTAATCCGGTTTCCGATTTCAAAAAGGCAAGAAAATAACAATTCTTTTAGAATCCTCTTCACTTTTTTCTCCGCCCTCTCCCCTCCACCACCCCCTGTCCTGAATAATAAATTCGACAAAAAGAAAGAATCGATGGTCGCAACAAATATTACGAGTTTTCAAAAGAAAGGAGAAAAGAAAAAAAAGGAAAGAGAAAAAAAAGTGAAAAAGAAAAAAAAGCAAAAAAGAAAGCAATAGAAAGGAAAGGAAAGAAAAGAAAAGAAAAGAAAAGAAAGAGAGAGATAGAGAAAAAGGAACTAGGGAGAGTATTGGAAGAACTGAAAGCTTTAAGAAAAATTCGCGGAAAATCATTGTCAATGGTGGTGTTCTTTACTATCTCCTTATTTCGACTCCTGGAATTTCAATGGTTCGGCTTTTGCACGCGTAAGAGAAGCCGTTCAGTTGGAAATAGAGCATATAGAGTTATAAGCATACTGGTAAGGAGCTTACCAGTATGAGTCACGATCAACGAAGAAATTTCATGAGATCTCGATCGTTTCGTCGGTTGCAATGTTTACGAGAGAGAGAGAGAGAGAGAGAGAGAGAGAGAGAGAGAGAGAGAGAGAGAGAGAGAGAGAGAGAGAGAGAGAGAGAGAGAGAGAGAGATAAAGCAAGAAAGAAAAAAAAAGAAAGAGAGAGAAAGAGAGAGAGAGAGAGAGAGAGAAAGAGAGATAAAGCAAGAAAGAAAAAAAAAGAAAGAGAAAGAAAAGTCAGAGAAAATGAGAAATAAAAAAAAAAAAGAAGATGAAAGAACAGACGATGAGAGTGAAAAGGAAGCAAATCGAAAGAACTTTTATGGCACGACAATAATAAGTTCAACTCTGACTTATTCGCCATATTATCATCACCTCCCTCATCATCTTTTTCATCTTTCGTTCATTTCATCCCCTCCTGTTTTTTTTCTTAGCGTCGGACAGCAGATTCGGCGCGAACATGCTCGGATAGGTGACTAGCACACGCGCGCGCGCGCGGACCTTGGACCACCACAGTGAGGAAACGCCCTCCTTATCGAATCTCGCGCGAGACATCTACCGCTGACATCCAGGAGGATGATGACTCAAATCGAGCGAACGAGACAAACTGACATTTATTTTAACAACCATGTAACATTAGAAAAGAAGATTAGAAAAAAAAAACTATCAGCACTCTTTGATCCATCTTCTCCCTCTTCTTATCTTAACCACCTCCCATCAAACCTCTCGCTCAACCCTACAATCTTACTACCTTTGTGTCAAAATATATCTTATCTCGGCCGATTGTTTTTCTATATGAAACTTCCGTTTCTTTCAATCTCTCTTTCTCTCTCTCTCTCTCTTTCTCTCTCTCATACACACACACACACTCTCTCTAGACACTTTGTTTTTCTCCTAACCTTTTTCGTCTTTCGCATTGTTTTCGTGGCAATCCTAAACACGATGAGAGAATGTGTTGTCTTGTTTTTTTTCTTTTCTTTTTTTTTTTCTTTGTTTGTACACGCTAACTCTTAGGAACAGTATCTTATTTACATCAAAAACTTATCTGTGAAGAGAGGGAGCGCGGAGAGGAAGAGAAAAGAAAAGAAAAGAGAAGAGAAGAGAAGAGAAGAGAGGATATGAGAGAAGAAAAGAGGAGAGTAATATAAGAGGTGAAACCTTGAAAGAAATTTAAATGAAATTCGAATCACAGATTTCTCGTATTTCGTTTGGTATCGGTTGATTCAATCAATGATACGATTTTTATCGAATGAGAAGGGAAATAAAGAGAGAAAGAAAACGAAGAAAGATGAGGAGGATCGATGGTTGTAAAAGAGGAAATCTCTGCTCATGAAACCAAGCCACTTTATGACGCGATCGTTCGTGAAAAAAACTTTCCTAGATGAAAAACAAACAATACACGCTGTTTCGCGCGCGTCTTCCTCCCCCAACCCTCCCTTTCCCTACCCTTCTCTTCCCATTACTTCCCTTCCCAACGCCTTTGTCAACCCTTCTACTCTAACGCTTTCTCTTTTCCTCCCTCCCCTCGACCTGGGAGATCACCAAGTGAAACATAGCCGAACAAAAGGGAATCGGTAGTAATGGTAATGACCATCGTGAAGCGCGGCCTTGAACACGAAAGAAAGCAAACGCGCGTACCCTTTTTTTTCCTTTTCGCCTTCAGGCCAACCAAAGGAAAACAAGGAAAGAACGAAGATCTGCTTGCTAGTTCCTAGGTGCGTTGTCTTCGAAACGACCTGTTACTACCTCTATATATTTACTATATACTACTACCAAACGAGTAGTAGGATAGAAGGAGAGGAGAAACATGAAAAAGATATTGTGCCGTTTAGTCTTATACGATATATACGCGGTCTGAAGTATTTTCAAGAACAAAGAGTACGTAAATAGCGATAGTTTTTGCGATGTTTACTCGAAAAAAAAAAAAGAAAGATGAAGAAGCAGTTTTTAGCGAAACTTCTTACGTAGTATATATCTATATATATATAAATAAATATATATGTAGGTAAACATTGGAACGTTCAAAAAAAAAGAAGCTAATAATATAAAAGGAAAAAAGAAGAGGGAAAAAATTTTCAACAATATTTTGTTTATCGATCCAATTACTACAACGAGGAGAAATAAGAAGTCGTACATGGTCAAAATATTTTCTTGAAGATCTAATAATAGAATTGTCAATCTGATTAAAGGAATGGAAAGAGAAGACAAAGAAAATTGTAGCTCGTCAACGAAATTAAAAAATAGAAATAATAATAAAATGTCATCACTATGGAAGGAAAAGTTTCACGGGAATCGATACTTGCGTTCGAACGCCAAATGATAAAGAGAAATTTATTCGATTGAAAATTCAAAAAAAGCGTGCGGCTTTCATTTTGAACTTTACTTTTATTGAAAATTACTTGTAATAGAATACCGCGTAGTTTCGTTTTCAAACTGGCGTTGCGATCGATGGATCGAACTTCTTTTTTTTTTTTTACATATCTACACAAAGCGTCAGACGAATAAAAAAAAACCGGTACTCAGTCCGGAGTTTAGAGATCGAACACGTCTTTCCTTCACGGGCATACTTCCGTCGAATATTATCATTATAACGAGCCAGTTTTTTTTTTCTTTTTTTTTTTTTTTTTAACTAAATGGTAATTAACTCATAGAACACATCGCGAATGGAATGGATAAACTTCTGATTCGTAGACGGAAGAACTTTTAAGAAGAAAAAGAATGTAAGAAGAAAGATGTAAGAGGAGAGGAGAAAAATTCTAAAAGAAAGAAAAAAAAAGGTCTCCTAATACACTCACCAAAAACTACATCGTCCTCCATATTCAAAATGAAAGTTCAATGAACAAAACAAAATGAATGAACAAGTAACTTGAACGAAAAACTTAAACATCAGAATTCACTCCGAGAGAGTATTTTTGTACACCACCGTTCGGTCTAACAGTTGGCGGGAAAACTGAAGGATGCTCGGAAACATTGTAAAAGCGAAGGGCCCTTTGCAGAATCAGGTAAAAAGGAAAATGGTAGGGATGGGGGTGCAAACGATGGGAATTCCAGGCCCGCACGAGGCGTGGCCTTGTATTGAAGGGTGCAGAAGCGAGTGAATCGTACCTCCTCTCTCCTCCGCTCCCTACCACCCTCACTTTTCCTCTCCCACTCCCTCTCTCTTTCTCTCTCTCTTTCTCCCTCTCTCCTTTCTTTTCCTAAAACGCGCGCACGAAAGAGATGCTTATCTCGCAGTCGACGATTAAAAATCGCGACGACGATAGAAGCGCGGCGCCAACAACGACGATTCATGTCTCTAATTCGAAAAACGCGTACTTGTAATCGTCGACTCGACGAATGCGTGATTCAGCAAAAGAGTCTATTTATTACCCATACCGAGGAGGTGCAAGAGGAGAAGTTTAGAACGATATTGTAAAGACAAAGCTCAAGGCAAGTTTCCCCGCTACCGCGAAATCGATATACACATCATACATATACACACTTGCATTCAAACATCACACACATACAGATAACACAATATGATCATACGATATCGATTTTAAAATCCGAGCTTTTTTCTCACCAAGGCTCTTCATTCATTTTCTCTTTTCTGAGATTTACATATATATATATATATATATATATATATATATATATATATATATATATATATATATATATAAACATGTTTAAGTTTAGAGTGAATGTTTTAAGTTTAGAGTGAAATAAATGAAAAAAGAAAGAAAAAAATATATATATGTATATAAAATGTTCAAAGAAATTTAAATTTAAATAAATACAATATATGTGTGTGTATGTATGAATTTTAAATGATATTGAAAATGACAGATTGAAGATAGCTCGGATATTGTTTGATCGTTTTTGAACATTTGCAGAATAATAACATCACTGACTTGCAGAATAATAACACTTTTGAAGTACGTTACATATACATATGCAAATATATTTATCACGTATAACATGCACGCCGCGTGAAATTAGGTAAAAACGTGGGCGGCCGGCGAGTCGCGCTTTTTCGCCTGTGTTTAAATATTCACAGTTTTCGAATGATCCATAACCTACGCAATTTTCATCATATATATATATGACACACACACACACACATATATATATATATATTCATACATATATATTCATACATATATTATACACATATAAATATATCACACGTACGTAAATAATATAATATCGGATAATTGAACAAATGATCAAGAGAGATTAAACCTGCAGCATATCGATTCGTTACCTACATTTTCCTATTTCTCTCTCTCTCTCTCTCTTTCTCTTTCTCATCAATGACATTACAGAGAGACAAGAGTCAAAGATAAATGAACAACGAAAGGAAAAGTAACGAGGTGCCAAGAGCAAAGAGCGAGAGAGTAAGCAAGAGAGAGGAGAGAGGAAGGGAGGGAGAGAGGGAGGGAGGGAGGGAGAGATAAACGAAGAGGTGAAGTAAACAAAAAAGGAACGTGTGTAAGATAGACAAAGACAGATATGAGACATGGACGAATTCGACACGTGAACTTTAGCCGGTCCCACTTTCTCTCTCTTTCTTTCTCTCTCTTTATTCTTTCCCTTAAAGAAGAACGCGTAAACACCCAAAAGAGTATATACTGATCACTAATGATTATTCTATTATAAATAAAACTTATAATAGTACGTAAGAAGAAATAAAGATGATAATAAAAAAAAGATAAGAATAATAAAGTAACGATCTCTTCTAGATAATATATATTAATACAATACAATATAATATAGTAGAGTATAGTATAGTATAGTATATAGTATAGTAGTCATGTCTCGGAGGGCGCGGTATGTTCACGTACCTGACAGCCACCACTTCGTGTCGTAATCCAAATGCGAGATAGTAGTAGTATCCACTGTGGAACGCACTTTGGCGCGAGTTCGAATCTCGCGGTTTTAGGACAAGTGAGAAAGAGAGAGACGGATAACACCGTAGTATAGTAGTAATACCGATTCGAGGAGAGATTCGAAAATGAACGATGAAATTAACGATTGATTTCCCCTCTTCGAACGTTCGCCGGCGTGAGAATTATTATTTTTCTCTTTTGATCACTCTCTCTTTCTCTTTCACACGCACTGTTTCTCTCTATAAAACGCGTTGGTTGTCTTGCGTTTCTCTTCGATAAAAAGAGAGACAGACAGGCAGACAGACAGACAGACAGACAGACAAATAGAGAGAGAGAAAGAGAGGAAGAGAGAGAGAGAAAGAGAGAGGAGGAGGGAGAGGTAGAGAGAGAGAGAGAGAGAGAGAGAGAGAGAGAGAGAGAGAGAGAGAGAGAAATAAAGAAAGAAAGAAAATCAGCTTACAAGGGTGTCCCTTCTTCTCAAGCGTCGTAGCAGCTTATGCTGCTATCGTTCCGCCACAAACGCCCTTGTCGTTTTCTTTTAGAATCAAGATAATTGTTTCGAATAAATTTTATAGAACATCTACTACCGCTGCCTTCTTCAACCAGGCAGAGGAAGAATTTCATTCTTAGATTGATCCTGTACAAAACTTTCTAAGGTGGTAAACCTTTTTTTTTTTTATCTTCCTCTTCTCAATTTTTCTTTCTTATCTTTTCTTTTCTTTTCTTTTCTTTTCTCTTTCCTTTTCTTTTTCTTTTATTTTCCCTTTTCTTTCCTTTCCTTTCCTTTCCCTTCCTTTTCTTTTCTTTTCGTTTCCTTTCCCTTTCCTTTTATATTTTATTTACTTGTCGTCCCTCTTTGTACGTTTTACAGTATCATCGGCCTCTCTCGCTCTACGTTATAGCTCTCGAAGGGAGTCGTACGTACGCGCACGCCGATCTGCAACGATCCGATCCTCTCGGTAAGGCCGGTAAAAGGCGACTGAACTGTGCGGTCCCGTGCGCTTTCCTTCCATCTTCCGCGGCTATGTCCACCGCTACGGGACCGGGCGCCAGGATCGTATCACTCGAATTAATCACCCAGTTCTTATCTTCTGATATCGAATTTATCGTAATAATTATACCATTTATTTTTTTCTTTTTCTTTTCAATTATTTAAACATCCAATATATAATATATATTCAAACGTACGATCATTATTTAATGATCGTAAAATTTAACATTGAAGATATTTATTATATTTTCAGATCGTTGATATTTAGCTCGTTCGAAGAAACTCGAATATCGAAGCGACATCCTTTTCGAGAAAGGCATTCGTCCTCTGGAATATGTTATGGTTTGATGTACACCGTCTCACGTAAGTTTGTCATGGGAGAAACGTGGAGGCCACATGTGGTGCGAGCTTGCGGTTGGCAACCTGTCGGAACCTGTACGGATTTAATGCTTGCGAGTATGTAGACGTGTTATGCCTTACCCTCCTTCTATCATCATGCTCCCACAACGTCTATACTTCTTGATCGCGTTTATCCGGATAAATTTACACGTCGATAACTTCGTACGCCTCCTACTTTAACCTCTCTCTCTCTCTCTCTCTCTCTCTCTCTCTCTCTCTCTCTCTCTCTCTTTCTCTCTCTCTCTTCCTCTCTTTCTCTCTCTCTATCTCTCTCTCTTCCTCTTTCTCTCTCTCTCTACCAAATGCGCGGACCTTTCGATTCTCAAACGAGAGACGCGGAGTCTATAGTTTTTGTAATAAACGCGGGTTACTTGGAAGCCGTCCACGCTTTGTATATAACCCTTTGAGTTTTTAATTAAAATCTTGCGATAGTCTCGACTAGGGCAATCGCGTAGACTCTTTGACTTTATTCACTTCGAAACCATAGTGGCAAAAAGATTAGGCGATATTATCAATATATCGATAAAATGTATCTGTGTGCCTATATAAATGTATATATATATATATATATATATATATATATATATATGTAAATATATGTATATATAGTAACGCGTGCTAGCGTCGATCGATCAAAAACGTGCCATCCCGCGGAGGAGAGAGCTTAGCGGAGCAGAATCTTCGTCGAAGGAGACACGCTAAACGCGTTAGCAGATACTAGACTCTAAGCATCGATTCGTCGCACGTCAATGACCGACTCTACTCGTCGTCGGTCGAGTGACGCTAGGAGGGTTGCTTGGATGCCTCGACTTCCATCGAATCATTGCGACGTAGACGATGGGTACATCATGATTGTGAAAGAAATTTATTTGATATATTAACTAAATATTCTGATTGTAAAGAATGAAAGAAGAACTTGTTAAAAAGTGGAAAAGTTGAAGAAATTTATATCTATATATTTATCCATACGATATCGAGCATCGTCATTATCATGAGATCATTTGTATGCACGCGCAACAAAATGAGTTATCATTTTTTTCACAAACGTATGCGCGCGAACGGTTTAGCCCTTGACACATAACATTGTGCAATCCGAGTCGACGAGGAAAGCGCGCTTGAGATAGCCTCCCGTTATGTCACTTCCACTGCCTCTAATCTATATATATATATATATATATATGTGTGTGTGTGTGTGTGTGTGTGTGTATGTGTGTATGTATGAATATATATGAAATATCTTTTCAATATTTCGTTGAGGAAATCGGATCTACGTACTATTAAATGTAAGAAAAAAAAAATATCAACGTATAAAAAGTACGTTAACGAATATATTTATCTAGATACTTACTCGTTCATGTATTTTTCGAATCTTGAGGATTAATATGTATAATAAATGAAGATATTTTGATGTTAGGAAGATTAAATGATGATTCAAATTCTTCAAAGATGAAACACTGTGAGTACATAACGTATAACCGAGCGACATTCCATGTCCGTTTCTAATATGTCAGGTGTCCGCCGTACCTTCAGCGTGTTGCAGTCGATGTTGTAATATTGCGAATCGCGCATATACCATCCTTCTCTTAACGACTACTCGACTATTATATGGCCTCCGTAATGTATAGAGAAATGCATGTATTCTATTCTATCTAAAATTTTATATATATATATATATATATATATATATATATAATATACATAGATAATATATATAAATTAAAAATAATATATAAAATAATTATATAAAAAATAAAAAATTGTTATACAAAGTATATATATATATATATATATATATATATATATATAAATACAAGTATATTAAATATTTTTTATCATTAAATGAATAAAATAGACCGATAGATTATAATTTTATCATTTTATTATTAAAACGTATAAATTTTGTTATTGAAGAAAAAATTTTCTTTTAAATAAATAAATTTACGAGGATACTCTATCATTCAAATTGCATAGTACGGCCCTGTATATGCCGCGTGGGGGGCCGCGCCCGCCAGGGCTCTCTTCCATAATGTTCAACTTTTTACAAAAATTATGTTAACACGATGGAAAAATTCATGTTCGTTTATTCGTGGGAGCTTGCAGGAGATCGTATTAAGTAATATCGGCGAGTGTCTTAATGTACTTCGAGAGATTTTTCGTGTCCATTTGTTGCACGGGACTACTTTCTGGCGTGGCCTACTAGAAAGTGCGCACTGCGGTCCGACGCGGTACTTGCGCATCGAAGCGACGGGTTCGAGCGACGCGCGAAGGAGGCGCCACTGAACAATTGACGAGTGTGTTCGACGCCCACGAGAAAGCTGACTACGGAATGTTGCGAAATCGTATCTCCTACGCGTTCATTCTCACATGGAATGATATTTTCTTTTTCTTTTTCTTTTTTTTCTTTTCTTCTTTTTTTTTTTTTTTCTTTTTTCTTCTTCTTTCATATTTCTTTCTCCTTTTTTGTTTCTCGATAATTTTTATGATACATTCGAAAGTTCAACTAAATCTTATGCTGTCATTTAAATGCCATTGTGTTTTTGTTATTCGTTATATTTAAATAATAATTTATAAAAGGTTCTAGGATACAATATAATTTGATAAAAATTTGAAAAGTATTTATGACTGAAAGTAAAACGCAATATAAAACCATGAAAGATTTTATTTCTTTAACTCGGCCCAAAAGAATTTGCTGAAGATTTTTTTAAGTATTTCTTATGTTGTTAGACCTTTTTTATCTTAAGAATATATTATGCCTTGTAACAATTGGAAATGACCTGTCCTAACTGTTTTGTTAAATTCAATAGGATATTGTTTAAATTACTATGAGTCATAGCTTATTGTTTGTATCCCTAGACCCTTAGTTGACTAATCTTTTACCTGTTTTGTCAATAAATATCTTGAATAACACGTAGGAATCCGATAAATATTGTTATTTAATTTTTCGATAGTTTTTACAAAAATCAAGGAAGAAAAATAATGATATATTATCTATTAATGACAATCGAAATAATTCATCGTTGGTCGGGGAAAAAGATTGATGTTCCCAATACTTTACACGACTTGCAAACTATATATTTCTGTATGCAGAAACGAATGTCACAGACTAAATTATGAATTTATTATGTAAATATTTCTTTGCATATTATCTATGATAATAAATAACCAAGTTGAAAATATAAAGACAATACGGACAGTTATACTTCTTTTTGGAGCTACTCGTGCAATCGAAGCTCGCTTGTATCTTGTAGAGCATTAGGTTAGTTATGCATAGATAGTAGATATCACGTTGAAAAAAAAAAGTCCGTAGTATAGCATTGTGAGCCCGAGAGGAAGAAAAAAAAGGGGACTACTACGGAGGTCGATAAGCAGCTAGAGGTCAAATAGAACGTTCGACGGTTGATCTTTCGATCTGTTACTTGTGGTGAAAGTTATATGTAATTTTCGAAGGGTTTATTTCACGTCGTAAGAAAAAGACAAAATTTTTCTTCATTTGTCTAAATTACAAGAAAAATAAAAAAAAAAGAAAAATAAAAAAAATCAATAAATAAATCCTTTCGTATAAAAATTCGATCGAAACATAATAGACAAAGAAAATCTAATATAGGAACGAATAGTTCGTGTTAGAATAATTTTTGTCAGAATCTCAACGAAATTTTCGTTCTACCATTTCACCATTAAACTTGGCCAAGTATGAAATATGGATATGACGATAACAATGTAATACGATAATAATGGATACGACGATAATAATGTAAATCGAGCGTGGACGAAATTTGCTTTTTTATTCTTGAAAAATCCTGACGATTTACAATTACCGAAAAAAACGAGCTAAATCCTGAGCTCAAATCTTTTGCCCGTGGAATGGTAAAGGACAGTGAGAGAGAGAGAGAGAGAGAGAGAGAGAGAGAGAGAGAGAAAAAGAGAAGGAGAAAGAGAGAGAGAAAGAGAGAGAGAGAGAGAGAGAGAGAGAGAGAGAGACGAGTTACGGCGGTAAACTTACGAGAAGTCGGAGGAAAACTTGCGGAGGCAGATCACCCCTGACAGTTCACACTCGGCTAGCTCGTTCGGAAGCACCGCGCGGCGCATTCTGGTCCTAAAAAGTCAGTTTGAAACTTGATAGCGCTGGAGATCGATCCAGTTTCAAAGGTCGCAAAACGGTTGTCCCCTTTCCAACAAGCATTCACGAATCTTTTATCGCTAATCTCCCATAAATCTGACTTTTAGAAAGAAAGTTACGTACGACGATAATTTTTCGACGTTTTTCACCAGTAAAACGTTGCCGTTGTTTCATGAAAATCAGCTGAAATACGAAACACGGATATCGAGGTACGGATAAGAGTATAATTTCGAACGAATCAAATGATTTAATTTATATCAAAGGACTCAATTAAATCCAACTGTCGACATGACAGAAATCAGAGTCATTTGATTAATGTTAACTTATAGCTATTTTTTTTATTTTTTATTTCTTTTTCATTTATTATCGTACAAAAATTAAATAAATTAAAAAATAATAACAAATGATTTATTACTCTTTCAAGTATCCTATGTCTAATTAACGTATTTAATAAAAATGATAAATACTTTTACTATTAATTTTGATTTTTATAGTTTTCCCCGATAGAATAGAATTCCCCGAGGTCGTAAATCGGCAATAACGATGGTCGAGGCTGGTTTCAGGGAATCTCAAAAATCTACCGGAACTCTCTTAGCCTTTTCGAAAATCGCACCTGTGAAAACTTGACTCGACAGGAGTACCTGGTTTATGTTAGTTATTCGACGTGGGCCTATTGTTGAAACTTTCCTTTATTTATCATTAAAAAAAAAAAAATTCCCTCATATATTCCCTGGATCGGAAGAATAAATAATATTCTTTGAAGTTAGTTAAAAGAAGATTGTAAGAAAAAAAATGAAAGGCGAAAAGCAAAAGAAAAGAAAAAAAAAAGAAGAAGAAGAAAAAGAAGAAAGAAAAAACAAAAGAATAAAACGAGGTTAAAGTATCAATTGACGATACGACTTAATTTCGTAATATCGGTTGTACATTTAAACAGGTGTACATATGTACATATGTACGTACGAACGTGCTAATCGTTATGGGAAGAAACTTCGACGAAGGAAGACGTTCGTATTTTTAGCAACGTATTTACATTCTTGCCTTCTCAAGGGCGAGCCTCCGTTCGTGCTTCTGCCCGGAAACACGATATTCTGCTAGCGAGTAAGAAGGCCCGAGTTCGAGATCGGCCGTGAGTCAATTCTATCTTTTTTCTCTCTCTCTTTTCGTTTTACTTATCAAGAAACAAAAAAAAAAGAAAATATTAAAGAACCTTACGAATTTTAGCGATCCACGGAAGAAGATCCTATCGATTGATGCGTACCTTCTTTTCTACAGATCGGAGCAGCGTGAGGACCGTGGACGTTCAAAGAGAGTTGATTCAAGAGAATAAATCCCACAGGATTACATCCCTTTTCGGTGCCGAAGGGAACTATCTGACAGTAAATCTTGACGAGCTTGCAGAAGAAAAGAGACAGCAGTAATAGTAGCTGACAGTCGTAGTAGTAGTAGTAGTAGTAATAGTAGTAGAGAGAACAAGAGAGATAGAGCGTGGATTGGTTGATGGATTATTCGAAACGCATCTTTGACATTACCGTAAAGACATGGCCAAACGTGGACAGACGTGGCAATGGATCGTAGAGAGACAGAAAACGTTTCTTTCTATTCGGTCCTCCTTCGCCATCTTTTTTTTCTTCTTGTCTTTCTCCTTTATTATTGTTCAATGTGCCAGAGGAAAAACTTAAATCTTTCTCTATAAACTTTCTCTTTTTCTTTTGCAATAATTTAAATTTCTTAAACGAATTAAATCAATGTGATTAATAGGAAGAAGGAATTAATTATAGGCATTAATGAAAATGAGATAAATACAGATGATGTATGGATCATTTTTCATATATCTTTATATCCTTTGAGGAATTTAATTTTTTTCGTTCGGAGATCTTTTAAACGAATCTTTTTATTTGGCTTTAATAACGAAGGCAAGGCTTTTCGAATAAACGTTTATGCGTATACGGGTAACCAATCGATTTTATTACTCTTGATTTCTTATGAAACTCGATCACGGTGAGAAACAAACGACGTCAGACGGTCGATTTAGCAAAGATCGTATAAATAAAATCCTCAATGGAATTTCTAGTGGGAGAGTTTCCTTTCAAATTTTCTCAATATGAAAAGATACGATTACGATGAAGCTTTGTGCATATTTATTGTTAAATTTAATTATACGCGATATTATAACTTTCAATGGGAATTCTCGAAGGGTTACAAAAATATGATTATCCCAATGGTTCAGCTAAAATACGATGTTAGAAATTAGTTTTAGATATTTATGTCGACTCGCAATCTTACTGACAGGGATAAATATGTTGGTCCATTAAAAAGACGATGAATAGGGAAAGATAGAAACGAAGGAGGTAGCTAAGTTGATTCGAGCATGCGCGTCTCCACGCCCTTCTCTATCTCCGTGTTCCTCTTATCCGTCACTACCGTGCGAATAACCGGATGGTGGATGACCGCGAACGCAAGGTCAACCAGCGTCTATCTTCGTTGGAAGAAAATTTGTCGTTTCTAATGTCATTGGACACGTTCACATTTCTATCCTGAGATTTCTCCTCTTCTTTTTTTTTTCTTTTTATAAATCCAATTCCAAATAAAAATTTCTATATTTCCAACGAAATACCGTATTTATCAGATAACTTTATAATTTTATTCTTATACAAATCGATGAAAACAATGATTACGATAAAAAGCCATCAATTCTATAAATGTCAAATCTTTAATTTTTGAAAATACTTACGTAGGTCCAGATTATGAGTCGAAATTTTATAAGTACTTTCTAAATAACAAAGATTTTGATTATTATCATTAGGTCATAAATTTACTTTTGTATATCTTTTGTTAATACTTATTATCTTAAATTAGTCAGATCTGACCCTTCACTTTCTAAATTTTCCCATAATATTTCAAGGTCTTATTTCTCAAATTTTTAAATAGCCATTTCTTTTATATTTTTCAAAACACTCCATTACATGCACTTTATGTTCTGTCGTTATTAAATAAAATACATTTTAATTCGATATTACTTGAATTTAAGCGTTACTTTAATGCTTGTATTAAGTTTCGTAAAATTGAAGTAAATGGGACATCACAGTTAGGTTGGTTTATAGTCTTCGAAAAGAACTTTTAAAATAGGCTTTTGCTCAGATACCTGAGAAGGTACGGTTAAATGGCATATTTATCCTCCTAGGTTGGCAACAGCCAGTTTTCCTTGTCCCTATTGGTTCCTAACGGTACCGGATACCGAAAGAACATCCGTAATAAATCCTTTTACTACCTCTGGTATTGGTCAGTAGCGGACGGTAACATTTGCAACACTTCCTTCTTTCCAACGCGCGCAGCATGTGCTCCTTGCTATATCTTTTGTCGAGAACGATTATGGGTTCAAAACTTTTTCTTATGTCAACGTAAAAAATAATGAAGTCCGATTTGACACGTGTTTTTACAATGGGACTTGAAGACCGAATGTATTTTTTTTTTTTCTTTATATTTTTTTTTCCTTTGAAATTCATACGGTTTCATTTCCGTCTGTATTTTTTTTTCTTTTTCTTTTTCTTTTTCTTTTGTCTAAATGAATAACAAAAAGATGAATAAAAAAAAATTGACATTCGTCGTTTCATATAATATCGATATCAATAAAAAGCCTCGTTTACGATTCACTCGATTTCATATTATATAATACGAATGTATATCTCTAATGAAAAGAAAAAAAAAGTAAACGGGTCGTGCGAGAACATTATGGTTGGTTTGGCCGTTAAACGAGCACGATCATTATCGGCTGCCGGGTCTCAAGGTAATTTTAATCACATGCTTTTACAATCGAACGGGCCACGATTCTTGTCTATCTGTCGTCTTTCCGATAATAGTATTGCCGCCGCCGTCATGGCGACTTACAGCTGTACGTTTCGTCAATGATTTACTTAACGTCCACTTGATATTCATATTTATTTTAGCAGATATCAAAACTACGAGAGTCACACACAGTTTCTGTCGTTGTCGCTTTTGCACTTGACTTCGTGTATTACATATGTATGTATACGTATGTATATCTTAAAAAATTTCATAAATTTTTCGCGCCCTTTAAGATGATCATGCGATAAACATTCTCAAGTTGATTTAAAGTTATAGTTAAGAGATAAGACTTTCTCTCCATCAACGAGATCAACTATAAAGATCTTCCTTTTCTCTTTTTCATTCTAACCTAAGCAATGGAATTCATATTAGAAGCATGATTTCGAGTAGACAGACGGCAAGTGGACACTTTCTCGATTTGCCGCTCTGTCAGACTTCTCTCTTTCTCTCGAGTAGTCTGTTTTCGCTTAAGAAAGAAAAAAACGAATAAGAGAAAGAGAGAGAGAGAGAGAGAGAGAGAAAGAAAGAGAGAGGGAGAAGTCTGGTATGGGGTCCATAAAAGTGTCGAGCTACGCCCCAAAGTGTCACTTTAGAGCCCCCATCCACTCGGAACTGTGGAAATAAAGAAGGAAAGAAAGAGAAAGATAAAAAGAGAGAGAGAGATAGAGAGATAGAGACAGAGAGAAAGAGAAAGACTGAGGTAGAGACAGAGAGAGATAAAAAGAGAGAGGGAGAGAGAGAGAGAGAATATGCGAGGAGAAAGAAATAAAAAGAGAAAGGCCACAAGCCATCGTTTCCTTTTTTCCTCTCTTTCTTTTTTTCTCTTTTTTCTTTGTTTCTCCTCGAAGTAGAGCCACATGTCGTCTCGTAAATCTCAAAATAATCGCTGGCAGGTCCATTGAGACTCGATGACGCTCTTCTCATTGAGAGAAGAGGAGATATTAATCAGGTAGAGATGGAGACCCTAGGATTGCAAGCTTTACTATTGTAAAAAAAATTCCCTCTATTAAAAATACTTAGAAATGAAGTTTCAAAATTTCGCAACGATTCGGCTTCGGCTCAGCACAACCAACGAAAGAGAGTATCGCGATCAAAACTCTCTCTTTTTGTCCTTCTTTCTGTTCGAAATGTATTTTAGGAGACAGTATGAGAACTGTTTATGCCTTTAAAGAGTATGGAAAAATCGTCCGAGGCAATCTCTTGAAACAATCATAGCGGTAAATTTATCGCGAGTTAAAACTGCGATATCTTCGATAAAGTCATCTTCTTTACGCAACTGTCTATGGTTATTCCTTAATGATTTCTGAATCGCTCATCGGAGTTAAGAGTTTTTAAATTATTCATTTTTACGGTGATTTACTTAACGACGTTATCTGAGCGAATGAAGAAATAGAGAAAGAGAAAGAGAAAGAGGAAGAAAAAGAGAAAGAGTGAGAGAGGGAGGGAAAGAAAGATAGAAAGATAGATAGATAGAGAGAGAGAGAGAGAGAGAGAGAGAGAGAGAGAGAGAGAGAGAGAGAGAGAGAGAGAGAGAGAGAGAGAGAGAGAGAAAGAAAGAGAGGAATCCATTTAAAGTTTGGAGATCATACGAGAATATCGATGATTTGTTTCTCTGAAGTAAAAAAGTTTCATATCGAATTAATTCATAACGATTTGGGTTTGAAAACGTTAGTAGAATAGATTAAAGAAAATTAATATTCAAACTAGTGAACATTCGAATATTCAATCGTATTATATTTCTTTAAAATCGATTCTAAATTGATGGGATTTTTGAAGACTGAGATTGATCTAATTCTAACATGATTACGTATAAAAAAAAATAAAGTAAATGTTTTCTCTATTTCTCTACCTATTTCGTGATTCCAAAATAAATATATCTTTTCTTATCTTTCGTCTTTACCTTCCTTTCTTTTCTATTGCAATGCGTAAGTACATGTATGTAAGTACATATATGTAAGTACATGTATGTAAGTACATATATGTAAGTACATATATATGAATATATATATATATATATATATATATCGAAAAACTTTGATGTCTTCATTAAGATCCCATTCTATCTCTCTATTAAATCGTTTTACACAGTTTACTCACTATCTCAGTATCAGCGAGCACAGGTAGTAAGGAATGCTCATAGCTTGAGATAGTCGATGATAAGCTGATTAAACAGTTCGTAGGAATTTTGGGGGTTCTTGACACCTATCTTATCGTTTCGATAGTCTTCTTTGCCTGAAAAAATCGTTTTTCTTTTTCATTTTTTTGGTCTTCTTCTTTTTTTTTTTCCCTCGAATAATCAAAATTCCTTTTTATTTATCTACTTTTATCTTTTTTTCTCTTTTTTTTTTTTTTTGTTACAGGCTCAGTAGTTTAAATTTTAAATCAAAGACAACTTTTTCGACGAATAAATTATGTCTGGAAAAAATGATTTTTCTTCTCTTTTGTTTTTTTTCTTTTCTATGTAGATTTCAATAACCAACTTACTCTTCAAATGACTTACTTTATTACGTGCACAGGGTGTCACGTCTTCCTTTTTTTCCTTTTTTCTTCTCTCTCTCTATCTCTCTCTCTCTCTCTCTCTCTCTCTATCCGTCTATCTATCTACCTATCTCTCTCTGCGTTGACCTTCGTTCTATTAAATCATAAATTGCTTCGGAGACGCCAACATCCAGTGGCCAAGGTTTCTTGCTATTTCATCGAGCGAACCGTACACGCTTTGATGTCGACGAACGTCTTTCGAGGGAATAGGATGGAAAGGTCATTGTCCTTATCGTCGAGGGTGAAAAAGAAATGCGACCCTAGGAAGCACATTTTAGAAGATGCATTGGAAAGTCTAAGAAAAATTGTTTCTTTACGATCTTATCCCATAAATATTTCTCCGATTTCGAAAAATAAACGTCAGACAGAGTAAAGAAAAACATAGAAGTGACCATTTGTTGAAAAAGCTGGGAAGAGCATACTTAAGTATATAGGATTACACGGAGCAATGATGTAAAACTTGTTTCCCTCTTTCGAACATTTATGATACTTAATATTTTCATAGTCTTGATACGAACGTAGATACAATATGTCTTATTGATTTTAATGCTAATGCACAAAGTTTTATTTCTAGGACGTTGAAGAATACGATGTAAAAGCAAACACACACATGTAATATTACTTGTTATGACGTTGTATATCAATCGTCAAAGATCGAAACATTTTTTTGATATCTATTGCGAATATTTAATAACTATGTTATATTCTATTTCTGTTTCTTTACATTATTACGTTTCTTTTATAATTATGTAAGTCTTATTTATGTTACCTATCTTATCTTTATTTTATTGCGCTCATGTAAGTTTTATATGTAATAATAAATCGAATTGATTAAAAGTTGATCAACCAGTTTATTTCTTATCATCATCCCAATGATCTGTCAAATCAAAATTAGGAACGTTCATTTAATTCGTCTTAATCGTTGAAATTTGATCGTTGAATCTTCAATAGTTCACAATGAACGACTGTCTTTTTCTTGATACCTTGAGAATATTTCACGTGACAGGAGCAAGGTATGATAACGAAACGAGGCCAATGGTTGAACTCGATCTCATTTTCTTTCGTTATCGTCGTACATGAAGCTAAGCAATGTCTAATATTACTATAATTTAGGTACTGTTAAAAAGTGACATTAGATAACAGCCACTCTCAATCTCGAAACTTTTATCGCTCTTAATGTAAAATCATTCTGTAGTCCTGGTCTCGATAACGTTTGCGAAGGTTAGATCTCATACGTCTTTATGAATATATGGATTTTGTCAACCAAATGAGAAGGATTAAAATCATATATTTTACTTATAAATGTTATCGATAATATCGGTGTGTAAAGAAATGTTAAAATTAACTGTCTCGAGGCCCGATCGTTCGATGAAATAATATTTTTGTGATTTCTCCCAAATAAAAAATCGTCTACAGATACGGATAAATATCGAATTTGATCGATACGTGAAAAAATTTTTTGCGTCTAACCTAGGAATCATGGCGCCTGCTTATCGTTGATGAAAGATTGAAATTGATAGTACACGCATACTATTGCTTCCATAAAATTTTCGATTCGTGTTAAAAAAACAAAGAAAAAAAAAGAAAAAAAAAGAAAAAAGAAAAAAGAAATGATAGTTCTACAAAGTAGCTCAATGATATCTATCATCTTTTTAAATTATTACGTTTTTCTTGAAAGCGCGATACGATTAATTGTGAAATCATCTTATTAAAATTAAAGATTTCTTTTATCGGTCACGAGAGTCAAGAGTCGCGCGAACTTTAACAATTTCAATACGATTTAAATTTTATAAAGAATCATGCGCTGATAAGAAAGTAACGTAAATTTGATAGATAAATCGTCAAAGGCATTCGTTTTTATCTCTAATAGCGCCGATATTTGAAATTAAATACCTCGTGAGATCGTCCATATTACGTGTACGATAAAATGAAAATTAATTAGAAATCGATGTTTTCATTGTTTCTTTCTAGAATTAATAATTTTTTGCATTCCTTGCTATCGAGTTAATACACGATGATAGAGCCATCGTACGGTCAAGAATTATCGCGTGTTCATGACCGTTGTGATCGATAAAAAAGTCGACGATAAAAAGCAAATCGTGAATTCACCACGAAAGCGTTTTGCGGAAGTTCTGAAGAAATGCGTGCAATCAGAAGTTAATTGGAAACCATCACCTGTCACTTTAATGACCTCGTGTCTTCGCCAGCCAAAGTCTGCGAACCTCAAAAGCTTATGAAGTTACCAAAGCGAAGAGAAAATACAAATCGCCGTAATTAGTTGCGGTAATTAGCTAAGGTAGAAATTTTTTCGCAAAATTAACAATCCTGAAATTGTTAGACAAGAAAATTTTCTTACCAAAGATAACATTGGACATGATTGTTATAATATCATCTTTGTATGATATTTAGAAGTTTAAAAAATGATCCTTTCTAATTGGAAAATAATGAGATTGATATTTTCAATTAAAAATATTATTGGTTTCCGAGGTCTCATTAAAATGTATGTCTTAATTACTAACTTAGGGGTTATGGCGGTCAGCAAATGAAAATAAATGGATCCAAAACAAGCAGAAGTCCGGCTGGTTTTATGTTCGAATAAGGACAACGGAAATTCCACACAAAGGAATTCTACCTGGCTTGGAATTTCGAGAGAACGTAGTAGAACTGTACAATATAAAACCAGGTTTGAACAATTTTAATAATACTCTACCATCGTATTGTTTCGATTTGGAAACGAAGATCGTTCCGGACAACGTGCAAATGAATTTAATCGGCATAATTAAGCTTATAAACTTGTTTACGACACCGGGGTAAATTTCCAGATATTTATCTACTGGAAAGCCTACATCTTTACATACAGACGTAAACTATAAATAAACATCAAGGATAATAAATATAAAATGAAATAAAAATGACTTGGGTTATTAGTAATGAAAGTAAATAAAATCCTCCTATTGTTTTTAATTTTAATTGGGATTCAAATTTTTATCAGATTTTTGTTTGCTTTAATAAAAATAAAAAACGATAAAAAAATGGAAAAAAAATAAAAAGAAAAAAGAAAAATAAATAACAAAGAAAAAACGAAATTAGTTGTTTCAAAAGTCAAATGCAGTTTCATAGTTAGTTTCATATTACAAACGTAAATTCATAGTTACCGGCAAAATGTGCAACGAAATCATTATTCTGGCCAGGAAGGTTGTGTGGATGGATGTACGAAGAAAGGAAGAAAGTGACCAGAAAAAATAAAGGTTAGCAGCGTAGAGGCCGCGTAATAAAAAAAGGAAAGAAAAAAGAGAAAAAGAAAAAAGAATAAAAAAAAAAGGAATAAAATATAGGAGAGAAAAGAAAGCGCAACCGAGCGCGACCTGTGCGCGCACTTTATAACGAGGGGCGCGCCTAAAAACGACGGCGCGTTACTTACGCCGTAATTAGGGGCCTTTATTAATTAGCCAATTAAGTCCGCAACGATCTTGATCTTCGGCGCATCCTGCCGCGCTTCGTTAAAGGACATGATTCGCGCGAGCACACCAAGCGTAGGAATGGTATATCAAAAGAAAAGAAGTAAGAGAAAGAGAAGGTCGAAGAGGTGGAGCTTTTTAAACATTTCGAGTTGGTTCAAGGTCGATTCCATCGAGTTGGGGATGTCGACCCTGTTATTATAGTTTCTGATAAAGTGATCCTGCAATGCCCCTACTTTCTTTTCATTTTTATTCCTCTTCCATTTCCTTTTTATTTTATTCCATATGTATACAGATAACTCTCATATAACACGAAAATCCGTAATCCGTGTTACATCGATAGTGTGTTATATGAGAGGGAAACATTATTATTAATTAATACCAGAAAATAATATATTTACATACAAAATTTGATATTCCGTTTTAAGAAATAAGAAAAGGCTCATGTTTTAAAGATTCTTTTTATCATTTGCAAAATTCATTAAAAACTTTCAAAATTAAACTGATATAAATAAGAATGTGATTCTGTTTTTTTTTTTTTTTTTTTTTTTTTTTTATATAATATCTCTGTTCAAAATAATAACAAAAATAAAATGAGATATATATATATATATAATATTAATAGAACAAATAATATTTATAACATAATAGTGTTATATGAGAGAAAAACATTATTATTTAATGAATACCAGGAAATAATGTACGTACATAAAAAATTTGATATTTCGTTTCAAGAAATAAGAAAAAAGATTCATGTTTTAAAAGTTTTTTCATAAATTGCGAAATTCGTGATAAACTTTCAATATTAAATTGACGTAAATAAGAGTTTAATCCTACTTTTTTTTATTATATTTTTATTCAAAATAATAATAAAAATAAAATAATATATATATAATATTAATATAATAAATTAAAATGAAAAATGTACACGAACACTGAAATTTACTAATCTTCATTTTTATTGTCATACAAAAATGTCTTGATTCTATCATAACAGTCAAAATCGTTTTCTAAAAGTAACATATTAGATGAATTTTCCCACTTTTTTTAGACCGTAATTTATGAAAATTACATTCGCAAAGAACATGTTATAGAAGGATTATCTGCATATTTATTTTTCTCGAGAATTCAGTTAGGGGATAAATCTCAATTTTAACCTGTTCATGAAGATTAAATTTCACTCGTAATAAAACATTAAATCATTTATTTCTTTCATTTCCATTAACTAAGACATTATATCCATCGATTTAATAATTTCTCTAAAGTTTCATAATATATCATTTGTTTCAGATTTTTCTTAAACTCTCGTTCGTTGTTTTTCATAAATAAAATATCACATATTTAATATTTTTATTTATAATCAAAATAATCTTCAAATTCTACATTCACCGATCAAAAATCTCGTCGGTCAAGTTGAATTAAATAATTTCACATTTATTATTAAAAAACAAATTACAAAAAGGATTATGAATAACACTGTACACAACTATCTACTTCCGTTTACGAACGGAGTATTCTTAAAATCCTCCTCCCTTTCTCTCGTTCTTTCAGTCGAAAGAAATAGAGGGAGGGAAGTTTCGAAAGCTTAGTTCCGGGTTGAACGCGTGAAATCGATGGAGACGTGTCGTCTCCGGTGCACCCTCCAAGAAGAAGGTGGTTACACGGGGGGAAAAAATAGGGTGTAAGAAAGATAGGAGGGAAAGAGGTGAATGTAGTGAATATACATACAGAGAGAGAGACAGAGAAAAAGAGAGAAAGAGAGAGAGGGATGAGGAGGACAAGGAGGGAATCTGGTTCTCCCGGGCACACAGGTGTCGGTCTAGACTTTTTTAACGGAGAAAAGAAGAGAAGAGAAAAAGAAAGGGTTGGATGAACGGGAGAACAAGCGAGAGCGAGAGAGAGAGAGAGAGTGAGAAAGAGAGAGAGAGAAAGAGAGAGAGAGAGAGAGAGAGAAAAAGAACGAGCTAAGGATAATAGGTCGAACGAAAGAGTGTTTGAAAAAGAAAGAAAGAAAGAAAGAAAGAAAGAGAGAGAGAAAGAGAGAGAGAGAGAGAGAACGAGCTAAGGATAATAGGTCGAAAGAAAGAGTGAGTCAGAAAAAGAAAGAGAGAGAGAGAGAGAGAGAGAGAAAGAGGGAAAGGACGAAGAGAGATTGGAAAAATAGAGAAGAAAGGAAGGAAGAAAAGAAGGAAAGAAGGACGGAAGGAAGGAAAGAAGGAAGGAAGGAAGGAAGGAAGGAAGGAAGGAACGGTCAAAAGAGTGGCGCAATTCGGGAGTAATGGGAAAAATGAGACGGTCGTGCCTCTCGCTCTTCATCGTCTTCGCCGTCGCAGTTCGTCGGTAGAAAACCAGTTCGAGATGCATTATGCCATTCGGGAGTGGTGCGTTCTGCGCGTTTGTCTACCTAGCACCGGGATATAAAGGATAAAGAATAAAGGATAAGGGATAAAAAGGAGAAGCGGTCCTCTTTGAAGGACAAAGATGGAATGATCGAGCGAGCGTGTAAGAGAGAAAAAGAAGAAACGTCGACACAGTTCATCGAGAGAAAAAGAAAAAGAGAAGGAAAGAGAGAGAGAGAGGGAGATAGAGAGAGATAGAGAAGGACACACCGATCGAAGAAAAAAAGAAGGACGACGATGAAGAAGACGAAGAAGGGAATGAGGGAGGAGGGAGGAGTGTATCCTGCAAAAATACGTTGCACGTACTCTTACGCACGCACGGAACGAGAGAGGGAGAGAAAGAGTGAGAGAGAGAGAGAGAGAGAGAGAGAGAGAGAGAGAGAGAGCGAGAGAGCGGATGAACACACGCGAGCCTCCTCCGGTGCGAGCTTCTGTCCTTTTTCGTATTTCGTATGCAGCTAAAGTACGCGAGAGAGGAGACGCCGAAAAAAAGGAGCCTGGACCTATGTGCAAGCTGCATCGTCCGGAAGTTTCCTTCCCTCCCGGCCCACACTGAGAGAGAAAGAGAAAGATAAAAAGGAAGAGAAAGATAAAGAGAAAGAGAAAGGGAAAGAGAAAGAGAGAGAGAGAGAGAGAGCACACAAGTCCAAGAAGACGACGAGTCACTAATCGAGTGGTAAAGGGTCTTCGAGGTTCTTGACCTTTGATCCTTCGCCGATGCCGTTTTGTATTCGCTTCTGCGTCGCAGCTCATTTTTTCGAGGCCCTCTCTCTCTCTCTCTCTTTCTTTGCCTTCGCCCTCTCTTTATCGTCGACTACTGTTAGTAGTTTTATTAATCATCCTCTCGCCAGATTTACACGCTCGACGCATGCAAACCATATCCTGTGACGATTGAGGCATACGAAAAATGATAATTGTCCGATTGATGCAAGATCGTGATATCGATACTCCTTTATCCTTTACCATTCGCGATCGTTTAATTTTGCTTTCTTAATCAATGGAAAGTCGTTTCTATGGAGTTACATTAGTTAATCCTTCTTTTCTCGAATAGAAACGAGCTCTACTTTAAATCTGAATCCTGTTGTAGGTGCGAAGAGATATACACTAACACGTACATACACACACACACACACACACACACACACACACACATATATATACTTACATAGACGATAGAAACAAGAACGCAAACGGGAAAAGTCACGAGAGGGTTGAGCGTCGCCTCACGCAAACCACCGATCGTTTCTACCTCTCTTTCTCAATGTTCTTTTTTCAACTTCGTGGTTCCCGTCAGTGGAAAAAATATAGTGGGCGGTCGGCTTCTTTAAAAGGAAGGTACTGCTAGTTGGAGCGAGCACGTGCAAAGAACCGCGAAACACTCGAAACCCGTAGACTTTAGCACCCCGGAAATCCTTTGAGCTTCGAGAGCGAAACGGAGTTTAGTACTATTTAACTCAACGCCTTTTAATCGATCCCTCTCCAACCCTTTACCTAAGCACTTCAAGACTCTTTCGAGAGTTGTAGGAAGAGAGAGAGAGAGAGAGAGAGAGAGAGAGAAAGAGAGAGAGAGAGAGAAAGAGAGAGAGAGAGAGAAAGGTAGTTGGGGTCCACTATTTAGCACTCAGTGTTAACACCTCGACCCTTTATCGGTCGGAAACTCCTACGACGGGAGAATTATTCTACTTTGTTCGACTTAACTTAAGAATTAGAGCCCTTTCCCTTCCTATTGCCACTCGTCAAGAATCACTTGGAAACTTCTTTAAAGATGGAAGTTACTAACGTTCATTTATTATACGATATTTGTTTGGAGTAAAATTGAAATCAAATTGGTATTACATTCCTCCAATTAATCGTTAATGGAAAAGAAAAGAAAAAAAAAAAAGAAAAAAAAAGAATAGGAAAAGAAAAGAAAACGAAAAAATTCATCTAATCAGTAATTATAAAATAATAGAATATAGACGTAGAAAGATATTATGTCGATCTAAGAAGAGATTCACGCAAAGAGATAGATTCGAATTTGGCGTTACAACTGGAGAATAGGACGTTATCGTTTAGGCTAATCGCCGATTAATTTTCGGTTCAGAGATCGCCGCCCTGGTTGGTCAGATCCGATCGAAGTTCTCTTTTCTTTTTTCTCTCTCTCTCTTTCTTTCTCTCCCTCTCCCTCTCTTTCTCTTTCTCTTCTTTTTTTTTTCCCCCTTCTTTCTCTTTTCATCTCGCGTACTCGCAAAGAACCGGCGGTACGGCCAGGTGCGGGCCCGAAAACCTACGAGGGGGAAAGAAAGAACCAGTTTTTTTAGGGTCTCCTTTCTTTCAATTCGTCGCGACGAAGGGCAGATCGCGCGAGTGAGCGCACGCGCGCGCGGTTTCAGCGTGTACGGCCGCGTCTCGCCGCTTTCCTCCCGTTCGATGCCACCACGTTCGTTCGGACAGTGGGAA